>NW_026733323.1:0-72500 GCF_028476545.2 Physella acuta
GCCGTTTTTCGCATTTTTGAAAACTGTTTTAATAAATTGTAATAGGAATTGATTAAAATACACTATGTTGAGAGAGTTAAGATACGAGTTTGGAAAAAATATCGTATTTAAAAAAAAAATCAACTGAAATTCTGAGGGGGGGGGGGGTAATGTAGGCTGAGGTGTGGACGTCATTTTAGGGGGGGGGGGGAAGGGTCTGACTTCTTGTGACGGAGGGGAGAGGTAAGAATCTTCTTTAAAGTCGTGACGTCGTTTATCAGCTTGCGGTTGTCTGTAAATCAGTGTTTCTATTTCTTCCAGACTTTTTTTCTTCGGGGGATGGGGGGGGGGGGGGGCACTGATATAAGTATATATTTTCTATATATATTTCTATTTCGTTCGGTGGGGGGGGGGGGGGTTGTAGGCTGAGGTGTGACGTCATTTTAGGGGGGGGGGGGTCTGGCTTTTTGTGACGGAGGAGAGGTAAGAATCGTCTTAAAAATCGTGACGTCATTTATCTGGATGTCTTTCTTTTCTTCTTCGATTTCTAGTTTTTTATTTTTCTGTTTTTAATAATTTGAAAAATAAAATAAAAACATGTTTTTTTTTTTCAAATTTCTAAAACAGAAAGCAAAACTACAAATTAAGAAAGAAAAGAAAGAAAAATTAAATCAAAACATATTTTTTTCAATTGCAATGTATGTATTTTTCTTTACTATTAAATATGTTAGTATTAAAAATCTTTTTAAACTGGACAATATAAACTTTGCTAACAATGTTAGTTGCAATTCTAAGCATTTTGTTTTTATATAAAACATCACGGCGTAAACTTGTTAACAAAAGAGTAAAAACAATGCTACATCCGGTCGTCCATAAATGCGGGTCACACTCGTAGGGGGGGTCCGTATTTTTGTAACGGTGCCAGAGTTTCTTCCAGGCATCTCCTCTGGAGTGGGGTGGGCGGAACCCCCCCTCCCCCCCCACCCCCCCACCCCCCCCCCCCCCCCCCCGAAAAAAATTTACCACCACCCCCCCCCCCCCCCCTGAATGAAATGAAATTTATATAATTTATATAGAAAATATATACTTTTAACAGTGTCCGCCCCCCCCCCGAAGAAAGTTTACCGCCCCCCCCCCCCCCAACAAAAATTTCAAGTGCACCCCCGGAGAAAAAAGTTTGGAAGAAATACTGGACGGTGCGTGATGAGGGGATGGGGGGGTTCAGATGCTGCGACTTCACAATTTTGCATTATAAAAAAGCAATGTATTAAAATGAATTTTGGCCGTTATTTCGCGTTTTAGAAAACTTTTTAGATAAATTGTAATCGGAATTGATTAAAATGCTCTATGTTGAGTTCAGACAAGATGTTGGAGAAATATTGTATTTTAAGAAAAATTAAATTGCAATTTTGAAGGGGGGGGGGGGGTTGTAGGCTGAATTGTGACGTGATTTTAGGGGATCTTGATTTTTGTGACGATGTGTGACGGGGGGGGGGGGTCGTAAAAAAGCGTGAAGTCATTTATGCATAACCTCCTAGTATAATAATATCCGATTATAGATAAACATAACTACAATTTTGCACAGTTTAAAGCTATCTCCCAGAGTAGTAGTGGGGTGACACCAAAGGAAAAGTTTGCAAAATGAACAGAGGAAAATGGTTTTGTTGAGTAGCTTCAAGTAGGCCTATCAATTAGTCATTTCTGGCAGGGAGACAAAAGTATATCCAAATATCTTATTACGACTTTAAAGCTCATCTACAAGATTTCACACCATAGCACGCAATCTTTCAATGTCGCGAAAAATTATTTATAGCTTGACTTTTGTGTAGCTTAATTCCGGTAATCTTAGTATCATGGTAAGTACATTTAAAAAGATTTATTTTTTTCTATACATTAAATTGAAATAGAAAACAATTGATCTTAAAAAAATAGTTTTAATTTAGTCCTGTGCGTTTTAAATGTTTAACTTTAATATAAACAATACAACATTAATGCTTAAGCTCTTTTTACTTGAGTAAACCTTAAATTTCTTACATCAAACTGAAATATTTGTTCTGGTTAAACATTATAGTAATTATCCGTATCGCATTAAATTATCTAGAGACTTGAAAATTCAAGTCGAAATAAATAAATTAAAATATGAAAACAAAAATTTTAATTTACGTTATTTAAAATTTTCTAAACTGTTCAGTTATTCTTTTGAACATGACGATCCATGTGGCAAATGATGTAGAGTTCACTTGTTTCTGTGACCCCGGTATAATAGAGGATAGCGTGGCACAACGCCCATCCATGATACGAGTCAAGTACTCGTGAGAGCTGAGTGGACTCAGGGAAGCTTAACTCAAGCCGGGACTTATAACACGATACTTTTTGGAGTTGCCAGTCAATCATTCTACCAAATATGTTGGCAGTGGCGTAGCCAGGATCGTCTCAAGGGGGGGGGGGGGAGTTCCAATTTTTACCCGGGGACAAACTTTCGATTTGCACCCCACCCCCCTCAAACTTTGTGTTTGGACCCCCCCCCCCTCATACTTTATATATATATACCGAGGGGTCTATGGGGGTTATGACCCCCCCCCCCCTAACCCCCCTGCCTACGCCACTGTATGTTGGTATAATTCTCAAAGTATTTAGCACATACCTTCACGTAGTGTTGTAGTAGGATCGTGTCATTCATAACGACCTCAAAGATGATAATTTAACACATCCCCTCCCCTCTTTTCCCAATCATCTTTTTTACTTGAGTTGATTCCAATTTTCACGAAATGTTAAATAACATTTTATATTAAATGAGAGGTCTCTGAGATGTTTTAAAATACATGTTCAGTGGATTTAAAAAAAAGAAACCGCGGCAAAATCATCCGTGGTTATTGGCCTAAATCTCGTAATGATTTAATGTCACCAAGTCCTTAATATAGACATGTTAAGGCAAATGTTAACTTACCAGAATCGTTTTTAAAACAAAAAAACTAGAAAAAAATATCTACATCAACCTACCGCGATGATTTAATGTCACCAAGTCTTTAATATAGAAATGTTAAGGAAAACAAAATTTAAAGCCTTGTTTGAAATATGTTTGAAATTAAAAAAAAAAAACAACCTCTATGTTAACTTACCAGGATCGTTTTTAAAACAAAAATCTAGAAAAAATATCTACATCAACCTACCTGAAATGCAGACCACTGGGACACTTGAAAGAATGGAACACCCCGTCTATACAGCGATAGAACATGGAAGGGTCGTCGAAATCACAGTAAAAATGTTCGTTGTCGCATGAGGACTCGTCATAATCCGACTCTCCTGAGTCCTGGGCTACGATTGGTTGAATTTTTTGTATAGCCGCTACAACAATACATGCAAGTAAAATATCCATCTTCTTATTAGCGAGAAACATGGTACTCACTGTATCCTTTAGTAATTAGCTGGCGCTTAATTTAAATTATGTATTAATTAATTACCAAGGATTTTTAAAAATTTAATGTTGAATTAATTTAAATTATTATTTGAAAAATTCGGATACTTCAAGTAGTTTTAAATTGTAATGTTCATTATGATTCTTATGATTTTATGAAAACAATTCTTCTCCCGTCTAAAGATGTCATTTCGCATCACAGCATCCACTACTGGTATTGAAGTTTGGCCCGACTAGGTGAGAGACTTGACGCTGCACCCTTATATCCGCCATGTAGGGGCAGGGGGGCCCCAGGTGTCTCCGGCCCTATTTAACCGACGGTCATCCCGAGTTTGTGCCAATGTTGTGAGTCGGGCCGGGACCCCCAGGGTGTTGACACAACAGGTGGGCTAATCCCGGCCAGGGTCATTGGGACCTCTTCACGTGTGGCGTAGAGCTCAATGGATTCAACAGCGTGTTTGTTTCAGTGTTGCGTTAGATCATCTGTGCTTACGGTGACGGGGAAGGCTCCCCCTGCAGATGTACGCCGAGGGTATCTACTAGCGGGGCGTCGCGACACATTTTGGCGCCCTAGGCTTAAGCCAGGTTTCACGGCTCTACGAATACAGATTTTAAAGATTTGTATTATTGACTGAACATCGCCTTAGTACCGCCATGGGTAAATTTACCTGTTATAATTAAGACCTAATTCAACAACTTCACGTATCATATTAAAACATCTTCACAATCTTAAGAATCTATAGAAAATGTCGATATTATTAGGCTAAAAATCTATTGCTTATAAAATTATACTACCAGACGATGGAGACCTGTTAGGATAATTTTGGTTTTAGGTTCATTTCTTTTCAATGTAATATATCAAACCAAACAAATAACTGCTACTGCTGCTTAACCATTGTTAAACAGAGATGATTTATAAGATGGTGCTCTACTAGAAATAAAACATGTATTAAAACGCTTCTTGCCATCCATAGCCGTTCTCATGCGTGGAACCATCCAACCGTTCACCGTTGTAACCAGATCAAGTGTTCGCTGTTCCTGTTACCTCCCTTTTTATTAGTGAATTAATCATTATTTAAAGGAAAGTTTAGTGGCTCATTAGACTAATTAGATTAAAAATTGAGACATCTTGTGCTACCTTGGAGAGACAAGTGTATCCGTAAAGCGTAGATGGAATCGGTGCATTAGGAAAGTGGCCAAAATTGAGTTAGTAGATTTACCACAAACCTACAGACAGACAAACAGACGGATAATGTGAAATAAAGTTTATAAAACTCTTCAATGTCTTGTGCCCTATTAGCCCAGTTATTGTTCTAGGACCTAACTGCTGTCACCGGAAATTACTCAAAAGAGAATTATGTCTTTTACTTATATGTGAAATTTCATCTACTTATCAGAAACAGTACTCGAGTTATAGGCTTTTGAAAAATTCCACTCCCGGTGACCGGATATTGCTGAAAAGTTAATATTGAACTACAAATTTAATATAATACTTAAATATGAAATTTCATCAACATAGCTGTGACGGTACTCGAGTTATCGTGTTCACCGACACATCCACACACACATATAGACAAGATTGCAAAATTCAGTTCTTCCGAATAGATGACGCGTAAAATGTCGAGATTTTGATAAATCTGATTTTATATTTCTTGCCCAATTAAAATAATTCCCCTATACTACGTATATGATGAAACACCGAGGTGTAAAACGGTGAAAACCTGAAAATTGCATGTGATTTTTGTGTACGATTACAGTAGTTCCTAAATATTGTGGATACAAGAAAGTAAAAATCAAATAGATATTTGATCGATAGGCTTCAAACATTTCACTTAGTTTCTTTCAGGTATCTCTTCGGGGGAGTCACCACACTCCCCCCACCCCTGGAAACTAATCTAGCGACCCCCCCCCTTGACGAAAGTGTCAGGTGCCCCTGGAGAAAAAAGTCTGAAAGAAACACCGGTTTCACAATTTCTTAATAGGAAAGAAAATCGCGTCTACCAAATCAGTCCCTATCCCATCTATTTCTTTCAGTCTTTCTCAACATTCTGTTGTTTCTGAGCGTATGAGGTTCGAGTCTACCCACTTCTAATGCTTTACTCTAAGGTAGTCAAAGCTTCATTCTCAGATTTCTCTACGCTTGCTCGTTATCAGCTATTTAAAATGTATTTATCAGATCTATTTTTTTTTTAGAGAACGGCTATTTAAAGCCCCATGAACTCTGCCCACGCCCTCTACCATGCCGCAACTGCCGACCAATCCAAACTCAAACACGCTAGCATCTAAGTAAAGATTTGCCGACACAATACTACGATTCAAAGATGGGGCACAGCAAGGGGCGATCACTCTAATGATCGTCCCTTGTCCTGACGCAAATTTCCAAAAGAAAAATCTATATTTTACCGGCACAAACATCGGCTGTGATTTTTTTTCTCCTCCTCTTCAATGTTTGCGGCGAAGCGAGAGAGTCTCGCAAATCTCAAACACCGTCCATCTTAGAGTATTTAGCGGCTAATACCGAAAGCTTCGCGGAGCTATCTGTTTCAACAAAATGGCCTCCGACCTTGGCGAACGGGCGGATGAAATGCGAACCATCCAACAATCAGACGGGGATTTCTGCGTGTCACAAATATTTGACCGCGATGATGTCAAATTTGCCAAGATTTTTACATTGTCATCATGATTTTGAGATTATCCATTTTTAAAAAAAGTAACTAACTTTTGCTCAATGTGATGTATGAAAGAAAATATAAGTAGCCCTCAACGCTTTTATGAACTTTGATACCTTTCATATTCGTCGTGCACTTTTTCCCTTGTGTGGCCCCTTCCTCAATTTTAACAGTTATAAAAAGTCTGACTTCTCTTACTAGTTATCTTTAAAAAAAAAACCCTCCCAACAAGTACAAAATAGAGAGGCTAGTACTAGTAAGTCAAGTATCTTAGAACGCTCCCTCTCTCAACAATTTAACACCTTCCCAGGTGTATAAAATTATTTATAGGTAACCCCCCCCCCCCATCATTTTCAAGGGGAAAAAATATCTTTCATACTTGCTCCACTCCCAGATGTATGACGTCATTTAAAGATGACCCTATAACAGATAATAGTGTAGTAATCCCCTCCCTTTATCAAGGAAAAAAATGCATATTTCCTTTATATTTCCCCCTACTCGCAGGTGAATAACGACATTTATAGATCACACTTATATTACATATATTAGTGTAGACCCCCCCCCCCCTTTTTTTTTCTTGTGTAGCAAAAAATGTTTGACATTTCATTCATATGAGTGCCGTAATTTTTAACCCCCCTGCCTACCAATTCAAGAGGAAAAAGTGTACTGAACATTCGTTTTAAATTAATACTTGACCTCCCCCCCCCCAATGGGTATGACGTCATTTACAGCCGGCCGGTCAGTACAGCTGTTTCGACTGATGCTATGAAGCCAGAGCCAAGGCTGTTGTGACATCATCAAAGGCCGGTCGTGTCCACACAAGACTTAACCCTCGGGACAGGCGAACTCAAATTTGGAATATCATAACCAGCCTTGACCCCTGGGATTAATCAGGACAGGCGAACTCAAATGTCTGATATCATAACCAGCTTTGACCCCGAGGGATTAAGGGCAAAGGATCACGGGATGCGCGCATCAAGTGCACGGACATACCGGGGTGGGTTGAAATTGGTGTGTGTGTGTGGGGGGGGGGGGGGGGGGGTTGTTGCACATTTCTAGACAGGAAAACTACGTCAAACACCTCACTACAACTCGCCAGGGCGGTGGGGGGGGGGGGGGGAAGGGAGTGCAGTCCGCACCGGGTGACACACTGTACAGGGTGACACAGAATCGAAAAAAAAAATCGTAAAATTTACTCTCAAAGCAATGATTAATCCAGTTAAAATAATAAGGTGGAAGGGGACGTAACAAAAAGATTTTGTACAATTATTGGAGCGGGTGGGTTAACCCCCGTAGTTTCCGCACTGAGTGACACCCGACCTAGTTATGCTACTGCAACACCCTACTCGGTTGTAAACTTATCAAGACCAACATTTGAGTAGTGTTGAGCGTTTAAAAAAACCACGTGTACAACGAAGTGTATACCATAAGCCCTAGTGAAGGCTCAGGTGCGTAGCGAGGGGGGGGGGGGGGGGGGCGGGGGGTGCGGACCGCACCGGGTGACACCATTTAGGGGGGTGACACCAAGGCAAAAAATAGGAAAATATATAGAGAAAAACTCGAGGGGGGGGGGGTGCAAATCGAAAGTTTGAGGGGGGGGGGGTGCAAATCGAAAATTTGAAAGTTTGTCCCTGGGAAGGGTCTCTATGCCTCTGGGGGGGGGGGGGGGGGGGGTGACACCATTAAGTGCCGCACCGGGTGACACCCGACCTCGCTACGCCACTGTGAGGGCTTATTGTTAGAATTAGTGCCGTCGCGATCTGGAACATTTAATATAGATATATCTAGAGAGGTTTTTCCTTTCTCGCATACGAATTATAGAGAAAGTATTGTAATCGTGCACAAAAAAAATTATTAAAAAATCGAGATTTTTGCAAATCTCGACGTTTTACACCTCCCTGAGTCGGAAAAACAGTTTTGCAATATTTTTCCGAATGTCTGTGTGTGTGTGTATGTGTGAACACAGTAACTTGAGTACTGTTACAGCTAGGTTGATAAAATTTCATATATCCAATTCTCTGCCTTTGAGTAATTTCCGTTGACCGGAAGTTGTAATTTACGCTATTTCCGATTTCTCAAAAAATGAATGTTAATTTATAAGGTACTTATAATATTACGCATTATTGTACACATATTTGGTGTTCACTTCGTGCGCAATTCTCTTTTCTACGAGATTCTATTTTAAAAAGTTTAAGTAATTAAAAATTGATTAGAAATCAGGTCTATATTCCGAGCTGCCATCCCCTATAGTGTTAATGTTATATAAGGATATTCGAGAAAGTTTAGGGGAGATCGATCCCGGTTTATTTGAGATAGAATAAACAATTTATATCCTATCTATGGCAGTAAGTAAGAACTCGTTTTAAAATTTTGGCAAATGCAGTAAAGCCCGCGTGTAAAACACTGAATTTCTTCCAGGCCTCTCTTTGGAGTGAGTCTACCACCCCCCCCCGAACGAAATAGAATTTATATAGAAAATATTTACTTTTACCAGTGTCCGCCCCTCCGCCGAGGGTAAGACAGGATTTGGTGGTTTGCAGTATGGGGTAATCTATAAATGACGTCACACTTTTTTGACGATTTTTACCACCCCTCTGTCAAAAAGAGAAACCCCCGCCCCCAACCCCTAAATAAACGTCTCACTTAAGCCTACAACCCCCCCCCCCCCCCCCCCAACACTGCAGCTGAATTTTTTTTTCAACACTAGTTTTTTTCTAAAATATTGACTAAGCTCGGTCAAAATGAATATTTTTATCACTTTCAATTTAATAAAACAGTATTCAAAATGCGAAATAAAGGCTAAAATTCAGTGTAAAAAATGTCTTCATAAAAACCGCAAAAAAATTACGTCACCTTATCTGAGGGACCCACCCCCCCATACATTGTCACAATATTAGAACCCTCTCCCCTCTTATGTTTGTGACGTGATTTAAGAAGACCCTTACATCCCAGCAAGTGTGACACAGGGGTGTCTTAAACAGTTGTGATTTGAACTCAGGTTAGCAGTCATGCCCTCTAAAAAATATAAATGAAGACAACAGGCAATAATAAATAACAGTTACCCACTTCCAAGGGAAATGAATACACTGTGCAGCCACTGTTACTTCAGTATGTTACACATTCAAACTGAATAGTCCATGGGACAGATGATGCTGAGTCAAGAGTTCACCTGTTTCTGTGACCTTGGCATGTGAAGGAAGAGTGTGCTCAGCTGCTTTTCTTTTCCTAACCTAGGTCAGGTATCCATCAGAGCTGGGTAGACACAGGGACGCCATTAGGACTCAAGTTAGGTAGGTTAGGTGTTGTGTGCTCCACCGCTCATCAACATCATCCCCAAATCTAGGTACAGCTCAACAACCATAATCTTGCATAGATAAGCACCAGTACAAGATGAAAGTATTATATATAAGGGAGCCAAGCGCAAAATGTGTGCCTGTGAAAAACCTAATGATACAACTAAGGGAGGTAATTAGCTTCAATTACCCAAAACACAGTGTCCTATGTAGGCCCTACTAAATGTACATAATTTTCCAACAAATAAAGCAATTGGTCAGATTGAACCCTTGATAAGGGGACGAATTTAAAACCCTACCCCTACAATTGAATCCTATTAACAGGTCACAGTTAATACTACTTAAAAATGAACTAAAAAAATAATTTAACTATGGCATATGAAAAGGCCCAGTTAAAGCCTATAAAATATATTGAAACTATCTTTATTCTTGTATTTACAGTTACAATTAGCATGACAAAAGACATTTTTAAAACCCAGTAAGTCATAAGAGCAATGACACTATTGCCGGACAAGCTGTAAAATTTATTCTGCAACAAATCAGACCAATTCACTTACACCTACCTAATCAGGTACTTACAGTCTTAACAAAAAAAAACTGTTTTTCAGGATAGACTATATAGTTTATATTCACCTCACTGCTGACTCTATCTCATTGATAAACAACTGAATTTACACATAACCTTTCAGATTTAAATGTGGACTCTCAACAACAACAAAAAAAAAAAACCCCATCCTGAAATGAATATCTATAAACAAAAATTATTAACACAGCACTAAGATATTAACATCATTTTTTATGTAACAGAAATAGATTTCACCCAATTAAAAAAAAAAATCTAAATAATGATCTCAGTGTCTCCCAGCTCTTCATCAGACGGCAAAACGATTGAGTCGGCTTTTATATAGTCGGGGTCCACCAGGGGCAGGCCTTCCTTCTGTCTGCGTTCTAATTCTAAGAATGCTTCCCTCTGAGCCCAGTCCATGAATCTACACATAGAAAATAGATAAATAGTTAATGGTAATAGTACTAAGCAAACATGGTAGAATTTGATCAAGTTAAACTTTGTTATGTAAAGAGTCATTTCAAAATGTCTATGGTCAAAGATTTTGTTACATAATAATAGTTCATTAATGTTAAATATATGCAAGTTTTTAAATGGTTCATTAATATTAAATATATGCAAGCTTTTATTTTAATTAAAAAAAAGTTTTATATTCAAAACACATTTATTTAATTGATATAATTTGTTTGCAAAATACCAAAAATATGCATTTCTGTATTAATCATGGTATCAAATAAGAAGTTGTCTTTATTTAGGCAGACTTTTACCCCCACCCCACTATACTGACACTTAACAAAAAAAAAACCCATATAGAGATTGCACATCATCAAGTTTGAATAAATGAATTCAATAGGGACAAAGACAAGAGGTAGAGATGGAAACAGCAATGCATAAATAATATTTAACAAACACTCTTAAAAGAAAGAACTAAGAAATGGTAGCCCAACTTACTTGTAGTCTGGTTGATAAGCTATAATAAAAATGCCTCCACAGATTCCAACAGAGATGCACAAAAACATGGTCAAGTGATGGTAGAACCAGTCATTATCTCTGTTTACCGAATCTAAGCCATATGTTACGTAATTCTAAATAACAAAAAAAACAAACAATTATGACTAGATTGATAATAAAACTTCCTAGCATTAGTATCTTATTTTTACTTTATCTAAGCAAAATGAAAATGTTCATGGCATGATGCACTTTTACATGTTATTCAGCTCATTTCTTCTTCCATAACCAACTGTATGTTGGTGAAATAAGTAATTTATTCACACTGAAAGTTCAATCATATTACCCAAATAATCAAATAATAATAAAAGTAAAAATGATCATCTTATGATGTTACTTTTATTTGTAAGTTGTTTCCCATTTAAGTTTCTATGATTACATATTTGGTACCCTGTCCCCGGCAACTGGGTGGATCACACCCAAAGACTTTCTTATAGTTATAGTAAATTCTTCTCTTTGTTCATTGTTGGGTGGGTAACAATACTGACACAGTTAAGGTATTCGGGCATTGTGGCCATGGGGAACACAAGACATGATGTTGTCAATGGGAGAGCTGTAATATGATACTACAGGTTGATGGGATTCTCAAGCAAGAGTTAACCTGTGGGTGAACACATGTAGTGATTTATACTCTTTGCTGGAGCTCTGACTTGCAGTTACAGACAGAACTGTAGTTTAGAGTTACAATAGGTTAATGAAATGCAGGGGTAAGATTGCCTGTGGGAGGACATATATAGTGATTTGTACTCTTGTAGGGAGCTCTGGAATGTAGATAGAGACATTCGAGCCTTTTAGAGTAACTAGACATTAACCTCATTAGAAGTACGAATGAGGACAAAAAGGCAAAACAACTTTGTAATGCTGCTTGAAAGTTAATACTGGGCAATTAATTGATCAAACTGGGAGGGGGGGTGGGTGTTCTACAGGTTGTGACCCTGAGAGTAAGGTTTATAAATAGTCACAAACGTTATTGAGAACACAACAGAAACAAGTCTTGAACGCTTCTGTCTAAACTCAAGTGCTAATGATAAAGGAATATATTTGCCAGTTTTAGTTAGCAGTTGAAAATGACCAACAAGTTTTGAGTCTGAACTATCAGTATCAGAGGTGGAAGATGAAGAATGGCAGCCATCAGTATCAAGCAGCTCTGATGACGAGGTCTACCCAATATACTGCATTTCAACTATCAATAATGTGTCAACAGTTGACACTCATAATGAAATGAAACGGCTGGTGTAAAGTGAAGAAAAAGAAATATTTTCAGGAAAGACAAAGTAACGGTACACTAGACCACTGCCTGAAGTGCTAATCCCAGGAAATTTATAAACAGCCTGACCCTAAATATTTCTTCTGTTCATGAATACAAAAAATAATACAACCCATATTTGACTGCATTAGCAGGGATGGAGAGAAAGCAAGAGGAGACACTGGCACTCTGCAGAATAACAATTTAGTTGTATGTCAATTCAGTTCTGCTTATGGAAGTTTTTGAAGGCAGAATTTTCTATGAAGAAATTCAGCAACCTTCTGGGTCATATTCACTTCACAACAATAACACTAACAGTCCATCAGGCTCATGGTATATTTGCTTCCATTATGGTAGATATTCCATTCAAATTCAGAAAGGTGTTATGTTTCTGGAGAGATCATTACTAATAAGCAAGTGGTTGATTTTAGAGGTGGGAGTAGATTTATCCAATACATACCAAGCAATTCCGATAAGTATGGAATTAAAATATTTTGGACCTGTGACTCATGTAACACCACTAAAAGGGTGCCCATATTTTATTAAAAAAAACTAAAGTTCCCTGCCAGCAAAAGGAAATGTCCAGTTATTTTAATTTTAACAAACAACTGTGCTCTCTGAGGTGCAAATTATTAAAACATGTTAATGTTCTATTATTTTGTTACTAAAGTTGATTACTTCAATCCGGTTTGATATTTTTGTTACTCGAATACCTTCAGATTGTTAATTTATAATTAAACTTTGAAAATGTAACACAATGACTTAACCCACAATGAGTAAAAACAAATTGTTAGAAGCCAGTTTTTAAGTTATAAATATTTTTTCCATTCAAAATTGTGTACGGGTGTGTAGCACCCAGTTGCCAGGGACCGTATAAAAAAATTTCAAACCCTCATAAAAAAAATTTTTTACGCATATTTTTACAATTTACAACCTCCAATGTGTTCATCCAAACCACCTTATAGATGGGAATGAGGCCCAGAAAAATTTATAAAACGAGACTCGAGATATGAGCAAAAATATAGCGACTTCGGGTCGATTACACCCAGTCGCCGGGGAAAGGGTTTAACCAACCAGTGAGTGTTTCATAAAAACAAATATAAACTCCAAAATTCTTTTAAAATGAGGAAGGATTAAAACTAATTAATCCTAAAGTTGAAATACCAAAAACCTCTAGGTATGGTTTATTTGATTATTTATTGAGGTTGAAAACAAAAATCAATCCTAATATTTTTTTAGATATCATGACAAAGCTGAAAAATGAAATTACCTAATCCTTTTTTTTTATAATAAAAAAATTATGACTTTTATTTTAAAACATGTATTTTAAAAACTGTTAGTAGGTAAAATGTATATGTTATTGAAAAACAACAAAATAACAGTGAGAATTTATGAGATTTGGAAGGTTTTCATTAATCTCAGTTAGGACATTCTTTTACAGAAAAAGAATGATGATGCATAGCCAACACCAACCACATCTGTTTAACCACATCTATCACATTAATGGATTTTTCTCAAAATCTGTAGAGTAAGTTTAAAAAAAAATTGCAGACTTCTCAGTAATAGAATTATTATATTGGGTATTTTTGTGAAAACTGTTGGATAATTGATTAAAAGGTTATTCAAGTTTTATTAATTAATAAATAAATAAATTAATTAATTTAATTTTAAAAAATTTAATTTATGTCCATTGGGGAAAAGAATTTGGTAATCTATCGTTTTGGGTACGTAAAATCGCCCGCGGTTATTAATGTACGAAAACGTTACCTCATTGTCAAGGCTTTAATAGGAGTATATTGTCATATGTTTGTGTCAAATATTATAGATAAATGAATAATAAACCTAAATCAATGGCTAAATATATCGATATAGGCCAGAAATTAACTTTAAACAGCAGTGTCTGAGAGCAAGATTTGCTATATAGGCCTAAACAGCAGCCATTTGTAAAATAGAGTGGCTTCCCCCTGAATCTCCCGCTAAAAGCTTATAAAATAAAACTTAAACAAGATGGCTGCTATAGTAAATGAGCATGGTTGCATCTGTTGGAAACATCGCTAGTCTTCATTTATTACGGAAAAGTTTTAATTCAATAGTTTAAAAACAGGTACATAAATGAAACAAGGAAACATTTTTGTATTTTAAAAAACATAAATCCTCCTCAAAATGTGAAATTATTAAAATTTAAGGAGTCACCTGGTTTTCACATTACAAGTCGCGGGCGATTTTACGTACCCAAAACGATAGATTACCAAGAATTTTATTTGTGTCAGCTAAGAATTTGAGCCTTGCATGTGTGCATTGCAGTGGTATGATCGGTGCAAATTAATCAAACATTATAATCAAGTCTTATGTGGACTCAGCAGAGTACAAACGGAAAAGTAAAGTCATTGCGATTTTTCACTTATTTATTTTATTACCTCCTCTTTGTTTGGGTTTGAGTCTTTGAAAATTTCTGTCAATCTTTTAAGTTCTGCAGATTTTTCCATCGGCTGAACAGTAGAACCAACATCCTTTTTCTTTTCAGACGTCGATATGCAGGCCTCGTGTTGAAATAAAGGGACTGCACGGACTCGGAGGAACTTATTTTTAGAAACTATTTGCAAAACCCGACCTTGTCGAGCGACCGACCTCAACAAGCTCGCCATCTTGAGCGCATACACTAGCTCTTCTATGATCGGAAATCAACTATTCGGCAACGAAAGAGAGATATCTTTTTATATAGTTCAGGCCTGAACAAGTTGGTTAGGGCTAGGCCTAAATCAAGTTAATAATAACATTTAAAAAATCATAAAGTAGAATCTACGTGCAACCCGGGATTGCGAAGGATAACGATCTCAGAGCAATAACTAGTTCATTTGGTGTCATTTTCTATCGGTGCATAAGCTTGTTTTTATTTCTTCGCTTATTCAGAAATGTCTATTCCGTAGCGACTTAAAAATTGTTATCAAAGAATATGATAAAGGTAGTCCATTGTAGGTAGATAGTAGATATATGTAATAATTAAACGATTACAAAAACAATACTTAGAAGGCTAAACACAACCATCTGGTAGATTATCATATTATCACATTATTGTGTGGCAAATTTGTTGCTTGACTGCATAGGACAAACTTATTGACTTATAAAATGGATAGTCATTTAATAATATTACTATCGATGTAGAAAAAGAAGCCCATCAGATTGTATTGTTTTCTACGTTGGAGGAAACAAATAGATTATATTTTGTTTAGTAAGCAACCCTTCCTGACAAGGCAACGCTTAATGAAAGTCAGAGGCGTAGCGACCCTTCCCGGCGCCCGGGGACAAACTTTTCGATTTGCACCCCCCCTCAAACTTTCGATTTGCACCCCCCCCCTCTCAAACTTTCGATTTGCACCCCCTCAACCTTTAAAAAAATTATTTTTCCAACCCATTTTGGCGCCCCCTAAGGTCGGCGCCCGGGGACATATGTCCCCCCCCCCCGCCCCCCCCCCCTCGCTACGCTACTGATGATAGTCAATCATATTGAGTCATTCTTTCCGTTTAAGCCACATATTATCTAAGCTTTTATCTCTTAAAAACAAAGTCATGTATGCGTAATTTTATCTTTCTTTTGTCTTTGTAATTACAACAGGCCTACATAGGTGTTTTATAAACAAACTCGCCCTAATCCGCTTGCGTTATAAGGGAAGTAACTTAGTGCGTTAACCGAAGGGGAAAATTACACGGTTATCTCCTATGATATAAAAATGTCAGGAGATCTATGTAAGTGATTTCCTTAAATGTATGTAACTAAATCTTAAAAGTAAAATTTAAAACGTGTTGAGAAACGATAATTTTAAAGTCTTATTAAAAAAAACACTGAAAAGTCTTAAAAGAACACAGAGGCGTAGCGACCCTTCCCGGCGCCCGGGGACAAACTTTTCGATTTGCACCCCCCCCCCCCCCTCGAGATTTTCATTTGCACCCCCCCCCTCAAACTTTCAATTTGCACCCCCTTCAACCTTTCAATCTATTTTTCCAACCCATTTTGGCGCCCCCTAAGCTCGGCGCCCGGGGACATCTGTCCCCCCCCCCCCCGCCCCCCCCCCCTCGCTACGCTACTGAAAGAACAAGACTTTGGTGAGCACTTCTTTCATTCAAATACAGAGTTCTTCCAGGCATCTCTACCGTAAACACTTCACCGTCGTCGGCGTGGTCGAGTCGATAAAGCTCGACATGGTTGCTAAACCGAAAAGTTTCGAGTTCCGAGATGAGCCTCGATAGCTATGGGGACAGCAACTTTTCTAGAGACAACTCCAAAATCAAACAACTTCTGCCTAGTAGTTTGTTCTTGTTTGATCAAAGGCTATCAAATCCCAAAAGAAAAGTAGGCTGAAATCACAGTCAACGGCCCATAACAGGTGGAGGAAATTCCGTCCAACATTACAATTAAGAACGTAGAAGAAGCCTAAGTCGACGACCAGCTGGTATAAGTATTGAAAAGTTAACACTAGCTGATTAAGTGATCAGTGTTTCTTCCAGACTTTTTTCTCCGGGGGGCACTTGAAATTTTCGGGGGGGGGGGGGGGCGGTAGACTTTCTTCGGGGGGGGGGGGGGTGCGTACACTGCTAAAAGTATATATTTTCTATATACATTATATAAATTTCATGTCGTTCGGGGGGGGGGGGGGCGGTAAAAAAATTTCGGGGGGGGGGGGGGGTTCGCCCCCCCCCCCGAAGAGATGCCTGGAAGAAACTCTGAAAGTGATCGATAGTATTGAATTTAGTAATTTTTAAATTAAATTAAAATTACCAACTTTACATCTAATTAGATTTGTTTTTAAAAAGTAGTTATTCTTGCATTTTCACTGGAGACGACTGTAAGTAAAAAGTTTGGACGAAATCGCTGCATTAGAAGTGGGCTAAAATTAGGTTACAAGATGTGTCATATCCCACAAACAATCAATAAACAGACATTGTAAAATAAATAAAAGCTAGCAGATACTTTGAACAAAAAATTAAAAGTATACACATCAAAAGCAATTCATAACATAATGCCCTCATAACAACTCCTCTTCATATAACACAATATAACAAATCGATAAACCCCACAACCCCTTTGTGTTGTATAATATTATAATGTGAACGATCCCTAACCATCAACCACGAACAGAAACAGCTGTTTCTAGGTCCTACCTGCGTGTGTCTTACGAGGTATGCTAAAAATAGCACGGCAGGTGGCGCTGCGACAAAAATTTTATCCAAATAAAAATAGAAATCCTTGTTTTCATTGAGGCATGGTGTGTGATAAAGGATCTAGATCTAGATCTAGAAACACTCCCTATAGGTAAGTAGATCTAACATTTAATTAACCATTTGTTTATATTTTGTCTTAACAATCAGAACCAAGGACTACAACCATGTCCGTACTAGATAGGGCTAGCCAACATTGAACACACTTGTATGTGATTTGTTTTGTTTTGTATTTCTTGCTGTTAAACAAGGCTAGTTATTCCATTCCTGTTGTTCCGCTTGACTGATCACTCAGGTGTGCAATGGCTAGCGGTTTCACCCTGTTTCAATTTTTGCAAGAGCCTTAACGTATTTAATTTTGTATATAGATCTAGTAGAGATATATGCCACGTAACTATACAAGATACCGGAATTTATTTGTTTTCAAAGTTATTGGTTAGATCTATCACTTACCAAATAAAGCCCGGTAATTTGCTTTAACTAGAACTAGATCTTACCTGATTACATGTAATTTTATGGTCGTATTGATCTAGTCTAGAATCTAAGCCTTATTAGGCGCTATTATTCTCAATATTTTGCTTAAGTTTAGACGATACTTATTTTATAACATTATAATCTTAATGACTATTTTGAGAGGGGGGGGGGGGAGGAGTTGCACATGAATTATAGGTTTGTTTAGTTTTAATATCACAAACTAGAAATATTTAAATAGAGTTTCTAATAAATAACGAACACTTTTTCCAATAGTAAAATAGTAGGGTTTTTCTTTTCTACTCCCCAAAAACAAAAACAAAAAAAAAAACAAAGCCACACATTGAAATTTTGACAATGTAGCAAAACTACTGGTTAAAAATCTGTCGTATTATTTCAAAATAAAAAACCACTTAGGCCAATATACTTTAAACAGGCTTTTAGGCCTAATTAATTGAAAAAAAACCACGCTTTCCAAGCTTTATATTAGCATAATTAATAACACTTAATTAATGGTAAACAATATTCTTATATTTATTAAAAAAGTATCATTAATATAGTGTCATGCACATATTTAATAACATAAAAAGAAATGTTGGACATACTGCCTCATCCCAATAATAATTTTATATAGAAACCCCTAACCTCCCCCCCCCATCCCCCTTCCAATAGAATGTGTGTATGACTTGAAACACCTGCCCAGACCTTCATTAACAACACAATTAACCCATTGTTCATCTTCATTAACACACCGCTTCCGATTTTAAGTGTAACTTATCGATTTTGTAAACTATTGATCTTCAACCCCGTTCGGCATCATAAAGCCATTTCGCCTGCATCAAAGGCTGAACCACACGCCAGCAGTGGTCAAGCGTGTCGCTTTTGTAACTGGACTCTCGCATACCACACGTACATTTAAAACCAATCAAGAACCGTCACTCACACACGCGGATGCGCGCGCAACGTTTTTGGCTCGTAGGAAACGCGTATTGATCTGACTTAGTCATCTGCTAACATTCTTGTTGTTACGATAGATTGCGGCTGGGAAATCGTGACAAAAGAAATGTTGACTCCGCCGTTCTCATTTGAAAGATTGTTGATATTTAACTGATGATCTAAACTATTTAGAATGACTTATGTTTTGTGGGTTATATAGTCTTGAGAATAAAACATCAATTTATTTTTTATTAAGACAATTTGATCGGATTTTTTTTTAATATGGACCCTAAACATAAAATTTAATTTCTATAACATTATGATAGAGGATAGACCACATTCGAATGGTAGAGCGTTGGGCTGCTAGCCAGAATGTCTCGAGTTCGGATCTTGGTTCGGACTTGTGACTGTAAGACGCACTTGAGTCCCACCCAGCTCTGTTAGCACATACCACTTCTTCTTACTTGCCTTTACCAACTCCAATTGGAGCATAGACTCTAGGTCATTTATAACACCCATCCTCGCTTTTCTGTCATTTACTATATTTTCTCTTTCCAATAATTTTCATGTGTGTTTTTAATTTTTCTGCGATAGGTGTTTTTGTGTCTCCATCTTTTTCTTGATCCTACCAACTCACATACCGTATCGCTTCCCTAGAACCAGATTGTTCTAACTCCATTTTTACATGGTTTTTTTTACCCTGAGATTTACACATCCTTGTGTTCTAAATGCACCAAAGCATCATGGGAAAACATTTCGTAGCCATATCTCTCACAGTCATTAAACAACAATGTAATTTTACCAAGTCCTTACTCTAGAAATGTAAAGGAAAACAAAACTTGACAGCCTTGTTGTGAACATTTTTGAAAAGTGGAGTTAAAAGTCTGATTGTAGGGAAGTGATATAACACAATACATCAAAACAATAAACTGCCCCACCCCTCGTGTTATATAGCCCAGTGGCGTAGCGAGGTCGGGTGTCACCCGGTGCGGCACTTAATGGTGTCACCCCCCCAGAGGCATAGAGACCCTTCCCAGGGACAAACTTTCAAATTTTCGATTTGCACCCCCCCCTCAAACTTTCGATTTGCACCCCCCCCTCAAACTTTCGATTTGCACCCCCCCCCTCAAACTTTCGATTTGCACCCCCCCTCGAGTTTTTCTCTATATATTTTGCTACTTTTTGCCTTGGTGTCACCCCCCTAAATGGTGTCACCCGGTGCGGTCCGCACCCCCCGCCCCCCCCCCCCTCGCTACGCCCCTGATATAGCCTACTATGCCATCAACCTCTCAAGGTTCTAGTGAGGCTTCAATCACAGACAATTCTTAGTTCATACACATATTTTCGTTAAAAAAACCCAGAGTACTTAATGCATTCACACATTTTTTGTTTAAAAAACCCTGAATACTTAGTGCATACACTTATTTTTTTGTTAAAAAAACAACAAAATACTTAATGCATACACATATTTTTTTTTGTTAAAACCCCCCAGAACGAGTCAATTTAAGATACATGTAAGCATATCTATTTTTAAACCGACCTAAACATAACCCTAACCACATACTGATCCATGCCTAAAGAATGTTAACGTGCTAATATTAACCTTGTCAGCCATAAGAGTAATTGGATATCAAGATAAAATTACACTGTAGGTTCGTTTTTTGTATACATACCACGCATTTTTAATTAGTCTAATTAGTAGTGTCATCTAATAACGGAAATCTGACCCACTATCAAATTACACGCTGTAGAGTTCTATAACTGAAACCCCCATAGAAAACACACCTCTCTACTTGTTCATTATCATTAACAAAAGGACAGATGAAGTTCACCTGTGTGCTCAGAATATTAAAGGACAGTCTGGTCAATTTTATTTCCAGACCGTCTTTACTTTCCCTAATGTGAGTCGGGTACCCATTAGTGCTAGATGGACTCAAGTACGCTTAATGGACTTGAGTTGGTTGTAGCTAATCGATAAAAAAAAACAGTGAGGGCGAATGGGATGTCTAACACACCAGCCTGACACAGATAATTATCGATGAGGACAAATGGCGCATTCTTATCTGATTCAACGTCAAAGGATCGTGTGTAAATAACGTCACGCACCTGGGAGGTGGGGGGGGGGGGGGGGGGGGGGGGCGCGGGGGAGGTCTGGTTGGTTTTTTTTTTAACAGTGAGCTACATGGATAGGGGTGGTAGTAGAACAACGGGGAGTTAAGAAATTCTTAGTTTTGAAGTAGAGAAAAAAATATGATGTTAGAGGGTGTGTGTTGGGGAAGAGGATAGGGGGCCTTGAACTTGACAACATTATATCAGGGGCGATGTATTGTATTTGCTTATTATAATCTGTGGAGAATGGGAAGTAAAATTGTGGCTAAAATTTCGCGACGTCATTTATAGACGACACCTAAGCATATATTTATTCTGACTTACCCTCCCCTCCCCACCCCCAACAATTATGTCAATTAATCATGTGATCAGTTGCCTAGCTACAAACGTCCCGGACTCTGATTTTGCCGCTCATGATATTTTTTTCACTATTGCCTACACGGATGTTGAACAGCTTGACAATAGCGAATGGCTGACAAGTTTTTATAAGGAGTTTCTGTGGCTTTGACGTCATCTTAGGTCACATGTGTATGCTATACAGTGACCTTAGCTTGCAGTATTGTTACCTTAATGCATTTGGTACAAATGACATTGAAGTGCGCAACTGTGTACTGTATGTGTAGTAGTGATCTTGATGTGTCGAACAGCAATATCCATGTTAGGTAGATTGACCTTGAACATCGACCTTGAATTGTGGAACAGCAAAATAAGTATGAGGTAGATTGACCTTGAAATGTTGTACATTGACCTTGACGTGTCGAACAACAGTCTTCGTGTGAGGCAAATTGACCTTGAAATGTACATTGACCTTAACGTGTCGAACAGCAATATAGGTGTGGTATATTGACCTTGAAGTTTTGTACAATGATCTTGACGATCTTTGACCACAGGTGCTTTGACCATAGGGGGTTTGACCATAGGGGGTTTGACCACAGCGGAGCTTTGACCATAGGGGCTTTGACCATAGGGGGTTTGACCACAGCGGGGCTTTGACCATAGGGGGTTTGATCATAGGGGGGTTTGACCATAGAGGGTTTGACCACAGGTGTTTTCTCAGCAGAGGGTCTTTGATCACAGGTGGTCTATCAACTGGTGTTTGATTACAAGCGCTGTGTCCGGCTTTGATCATAGGTGTTTTGTCCACATAGGGTCTTTGATCTCAGGTGTTTTGTCCACATAGGGTCTTTGATCTCAGGTGGTTTGTCCAATGCTGTCCATATATGGTAAGGATTTATTTTAAAAGTTGCTAAATTATATTTTAAATTTCGACATGATGTAATAATATGGTCAAACTGATGTACTGACATATTTGCGTGCTATTTTTTTTGAAAAATCGTAATTATACGAAAATTTGATTCAGATTTTATGTATTACATCTTTGACTATATTGTTGGCAAGTTTTGTATCATTTTTTATCCTTTATATATGCTATGTATTTTCAAGTACATCTACATTATTTATTTGTGAAACTTGTTATATGTCGCATTATTTGTGTTTCATTTATATTTAAAATAAATCTATGAGGTCTAGCACCAGCCTTTATGTGGAGACTAAAATACAGTTCTTGGCTTTTTTAAATACATGTTAATTTCTATTAACGTACTCTCAGGAAACATGTATAAAATCGTGTTAATTGTATCACACCTATGATCAAAGCCGGACACAGCGCTTGTGATCAAACACCCGTTGATAGACCACCTGTGATCAAAGACCCTCTGCTGAGAAAACACCTGTGGTCAAACCCCCTATGGTCAAACCCCCTATGGTCAAAGCACCGCTATGGTCAAAGGCCCGCTGTGGTCAATCCCCCTATGGTCAAAGCCCCTATGGTCAAAGCTCCGCTGTGGTCAAACCCCCTATGGTCAAACCCCCTATGGTCAAAGCACCTGTGGTCAAAGGTCCGCGCACCCAATATACGTGTGGGGTACATTGGCCTTGAGGTGTTATACATCGACCTTGACCAAACACAATAACCATTATGTGTAGTACAGTGTGTAGCTCTATTGGGGTAAGCAAATAGTTGTTTCTGTGCGGGCCAGAATAAACCTTCTACCCCTATTCAACCTTAACCGACTTTAGAGTGGGTAATTCCAAATTTTAAACGTACACAGGTAAAATTTCTAAGAATTTTTTTCCCCGGATGTTTAATTAAGACCGGTTTTATTTCATTTTAAAAATATATACAACCCCACTTTAAAAAACGAGATTTTTTCCCCTCTAAAACTTGACTCTACCCCCCCCCCCCTTACACACATACCTGAGCTATTATTATGCGTCCATTCAGCACAATGCAAGCGAAACGCGTATGGAAATCCCATGTGATGTAACAGTATCCTAGCTGGTAGCTGGTTTTTTTCATGCAGCGATGCAGAGCGAAATATTACCTGTGATTTGGGGTGAGACCACTGGTGCTTGCAACATTACAGGTTCTGGTGACTTGGTTTTCTGTCCTCGGCATCACAAGGTGACTGAGCATGATTAGGAGTTAGCCTTTTTTTTTCTTTTGCGTGTACTAAAGGCGATTTACAATTTTCGACGTAATGGTTACTTTCAAACAAAACACTGACCCTCAAGGAGGCCTGCTTGGTGTATGCGTAATACCAGTATGAAATAATTAATAATGGAATCTTCTTAAAAAGGGGTGTTAGGATTACTGATATTTAACTAAATAAAAATATGACTAGCTAATCTCAATACCAACCCTAACCCAAATCCCAACCTAAATCCTACCAAACCCCTAACCCTAATTTCTGACAATAACATAAAAAATGTTGAGATTACAATACTACTAACAACCTAACACACCTATTTTCCGAAGAATCTAGCATCGGTCAATAATCCTTAATGGCTTACACATTAGAAAATATCACAGGCCTCACTTGGCTATATTTTTTCTGCACTAGCTGTGTTGTAACATACTTAAAAAAAACAACAATTACGAATTAATACACCGTCTAATTTTTTCCCTCATGTTAACTACGTCATGCAATTTTGAGAAACATTCATATCTCGACATCTGACACCGTCTTTTCATCTTATTTGCATACTTAGCTCTGCTTAGAAAGCCATGGACATTACGATGTCTGTATGAGTAAAAATACACACAAGGCCAGAAGTCTTTTGTTTGAGTGCGAGATTAGATTTACCCAAGTTAGGGAAGGTACCGATTAGAGCTGAGCACTGACGGGCGACCTACTCGCAGACTTCAGACGAAGATGTACTGACCATTTATCACGACCGAAGAATCATAGAATTGCATCCTTTCCGCAGCATCGGTTCCAGTTTCTTCCAGACTTTTAATTTATGATAGGGACCCTTGTAATTTTTTTTTTGGGGGGGGGGGGGGGGGGTGGCAAAGAGATGCATGGAAGAAACACTGATCGGTTCTCTGGTCCGCGATTGTTCATTACAAAATATGCTGGTAACAAGCTGTACATTTAACCTAGTATTTAAAATAAGATAAGTAACACATAGGGCCTATATAAAGACAGTTTCTTTCAGACATTTCCCCAGCGGGGTGCTGCCCTCCCTCACCCCTGAGTAAGTATACATCTCAAACATAACCCCAAAAAAATGTCTGACTCGGTATTGTGATAAGACCAAACTAAAAAAAAATTAACTGGAGTTGACGGTTTAATTTTAAAAGTCGCTTTGCAAGTTTAATTACTTAGTTTAGCAGCGTGTAGGTGTGTTATATCAAAATATGTAAAAATATATTTTGCCAATTTCGGTTATTACACCAACATACAATCCCCCCCCTCCTCCCCCCACCCCCCCCCCCCCCCCCCCCCCCCAAAAAAAAAAAAAACAGAAAAAAACTGAACCACACGCTTTACCTGAGTCTCCCCCCCCCCCCCCCCCCCCCCCCACCTGCTCTGATCAATAAAACACCGTAGATGCAAACCGCGCAGGACTGGATCGCAGCTGTTGAGTAGTGAGGCTGGGTTACTATGGAGTTGGTGTCAACACACCGCTGGCGACATCTGTCGGGGCGGTGTACTCGCCGCGCGTGGAGAAATCTATCGGTGTCGAAATAAGCCTGAGTAAGTTTTCATATGACGTCATTGGAATGCTGTTTGCTGGTCGCATTCATTGAAGGAACGACCGGTCATGTGATTTTGTATTGAACTGCCAATTGCTGGTTATTCTCCAGTTCGTGTTCATTTATATTTGTTATTCTTATTAGTCGCTTATATTGTACATCATAATTCAGTTTTAGATAAATGCTACAATACGAATTACGTACAGTGTGCTTTTTGTACTGATTCTTTAACACCAAGGACTTATTAGTTACTTTTCAAAGACGTATGAATTAAATTGATTGACTGGTTAGCAATTATTTTATTATTTAGCCTTGAATTAACCATTGCGCTACCTAATCAATGTGTGTAGAATTGATTCAATTAATTATTTAATAATATTTGTGTCTTTCAATGTGGAATTTAAAAGTGTAGCAGTGAGTTTGTAAGTCGTCTTTCTTTGATAATTCAGAAAGTTCCTTATTAGTGTGTAAATTTAAGTTACACTCGTAAAAGCGCGATTAATCCTCATAAGGCAGGCATATAACCCGATATAGATTCTAGCCTACTTAAGGCTTAAGGCTAAGGCCGAGGCCTCTACCCCACAATTGATATGACAATTTCCATTTAATAGATTGATTGTCCAAATGTAGGATTACATGCTTAGATCTATATTAAAAATTATTATAAGCTAATACAATCTGGCATATGTGCCCAAAAATGCTTTACATCTATACTAGTCTATAGGCTGACACTTGTTAGAATTTTTGCTTACACGAAGAATATAAGTGCACTTTTGGCTCAGGATATTTGCTGTGTAGCATACAGGTTTTTAAAACGCAGCCTTATTTCTAAACTCCATGATTGTCAATTTTGTTGGGAAATCTTGAGTATATGCCAGTTAGTACTAATCAAAATATAATCTTGTAGGCATAGCTTTTACTTTTTAGATGTAGGTATTAATATAATCGTATTACTATTTATTTAGTGTAAGAAGATTATGAATTTATATTGCATAGCCGGGAAAATCGTTGTTGAAACCTTTAGTTGGCCTACTTTTTATTTTTAAACTCTGGTTATTCCTGTATTTTTAAAATTGGAAAATAGGAATACCGTTGTTTCTTATTTACACACAAATTAGTCCACTCATCATGTAGACTAGTTATGTAATGTACCAGGCTATACATTTACTATACAAACAATTAGATCTACAGTTCTAGATTTATCTTTGTTAATATAAAAAATAAAATGTATAGGTAGGCCTATGTTATATACTATATGGAATCTATATAGATCTATATTTAATTTATAAGTATAGTTAAGTATAGGCCTAAGTTTTACCTTTTCTTTTTTCAGGCAACATCACCAAGTTAAACTAAACTTTTAGAAAATTTAAATGGAATTGGGTCTAGACTAATTTCTAATAAAGTATTAAGATTAATTAATAAAGAATAAATAAAAGAAAAACCTGACAAATATGACAATTAAAAAATTGTGTTTTTTGCTGAGCTGAGTTTTGAAGAAACAAAAAAGAATGTATCAAAGCCTTTTGGCTTACCTGATTCTTGCAACACTAAGTTACCCAGGTGTGTTATCAGAACAACAGTGTTACATCAACAAAGACAGCTATGAACCCAATGCTCAGGTAGGCTAATTAGTAATCAAACCTCTCAGTTAATTAATGTAGAGGGCTCTCTGTCTTATTTTTTTAGTTTATATTTTAATTTATTGTTGGATTTGTTGTTTAATTAAAATTATATTTTTACAGGTGCGATTTGCTTTTATGTCATCCTTGCGCAAAAGTGAACCAAATACAGGTGAGTTTTTACTCATATTATGTAACATGATAGGGACAGTATGCTAACATGAAAGTCTTGAGCTCAGATCCCTAGCTCTAATCCTAATCTGTCCCTGGGTTCACCCAACTTTGATGGGTACCACCTAACTCAGTGAGGTTAGGGAAAGGAAAGTAAAGGAAGCTGGGTATTGTGCTGATCACACTATCCCTTCATTAGCAGAGGTCAGCAAACAGAGTTTCTTCCAGGCATCTCTTTGGGGGGTGGGGGGGGGGGGTGGGGTGGGGGATCCCCCTGAAGAAAGTCTACTGCCCCCCCCCCTCCCCGAATGAAATAAAAGTTATATAGAAAATATATACTTTTAACAGTGTCCAGCCCCCCCAAGAAAGTCTACCCCCCCCCTGAAAATTTCAAGTGCCGCCCCCCCCCCCGAGAAAAAAGTCTGGAAGAAACACTGTCAGCAAAACAAGTGAACTTTACTTCACCTGCCCCATGAATAAAAAAGGACCTTTACTTATGTAGCTTGATACCCTCTCACTATGTGTTATAAATTATTTATCCTATGGGAACTTAAAACTAGACTGATGATTGTTGTATAATTTGTACAGTGCATTCACACTTACTCTGGTGAAGTACACACCTCTCTATAGACCATACTGGCTTGGAGGCGGGATGCTAATATATTGGTTTGCAATTCGTGTAGGGACCAACTATATTATGCCAAATATTCTAAACAACTAAGTCAGTAGTTCTAAACCTTTTTGAAGGTACCAAACCCCACCAGCTTCAAATGCGCATTCACTGAACCCTTCTTAAAAAACATGATTTTTTTCAAATTCAAAACATAGGTATAGTATATATTTTGCTGGTGCATAATTGTATAGAAAATCCTATCACAAATTATATGTCAGGTGTGTGTCTTAACCTCAGCGGAACCCCTGAGGTTAGGTCAAACCCAGGTTAAGAACTACTGATCTAAGTGCTATACCCTAACACAAGTATCTTATTAACATGTTACCTCATAAGATATATATATCAATCGTATATCAGTATAGTTTTAGTTGTCATGTTTTTTAAAAATTGTCTCTGTTTTCTTTTTAAACTCCAGCACAAAGTAGTCTATGCACACTGATTAGTAAAGAAATGCTCCAGAACTACTTGGCCGCAGAATGGGTCGTTGAAAAGTTAAATCTGGCAAATAATGGAACAGGATATATACGTGGAGTCAAAATTGGTAATTGGTTTTATTATGTAAAATTTTAAATTATGTTATTCTTGTTTCATTTTTTTATAAAATTCATTAGTTTTATTTAAAAACAGGAAAGTATAAAATCTTTGTGGTTAGGATCTTTTAGGGAAAATGTGATCTGATGTGTTTGTGAGTTTGTTATTTATATTTTGAGAATCATAATAACCTAATAATACTAATAGTTAATACTATTTAATTAATTGTGAGAAATTTTCAACTCTATAATTCTGTTTCTACCATAACCAAAAAAATTATTCATTATTGCATGTTGAAAACTGCAGAAAATTTAGCTTAATAACTAAACCTGAACAAATTCCCTATAATAGTATAATTCACTATACAGAATATTTTAAAATACTTAAGATTTTATCTTTCACTTTTCAATTTGCTTAAGATTAAACAGCAAACAGATGTTACTCAACAGCAGCTTAAATGTGCATATTTTGTTTTCAAAGCAATCTTTTATTGACGACTCAGTTGGGAATAAAATCAATACTGACTGTAGTGTAACTATACATTTGTGCTACCTGTGTACTAGATTTACAAACACATCGGCCTATTTGCATGTCTTCATATCTTATTATGCTGATCCTACTTAATTAACAGTTTGGGAAGAGTTAAACATGTCTCACTGCTTTAATTATAGCGTAGCAACTGATTTATAAATACAAAAAGTTTTGTTTAAATCTTAGTTTTTTTTAAGCGTAGTAGAAAGGTAAATATCAGTACAATAGGGATAATTTTAGATATAGGTTTTTGGTTTAATAAAAAAAAAAAAATATAATATGAAAAAAAAAATGAATTTTTATTTTTTTTAAGTATTGTCTGTTTAGTTATTTTATTTACTGAAAGATAGTGAAACTGATTTTCAATTTCAATTCAGCCATACATTTTAAATATAGTTCCTTTATGTTATGTAACAGCCTTGTACTAAACTATTAAATGTGGCACTAAACAGTGCCACTGTCTTATTTTACAATAGTTTACTTTTTATATAGATCTATATCATAGGATTTTATAACAAGTTGTTTATCATGTGTTTGTTTCACAGGTTTTGACAGCTTTGATGACTGTAGGTCCCCAGTGTATGCATCAAGAAACGCCTTATCTTTTGTGGATGGGTGGGTACCCACCACTATGAAAAGCTGCACTGGTCAGCCTACTGATAGCCTGAATATAGGTAAGGGAGAGTTCATTTAGATGGTAGGTGGTCAACTGGTGAGGGGTAGTTGGTATTGATGGTAGGTGTTGAATAGATAAGGGATTGATGTTATGTGTTGAATAGATAAGGGATTGATGTTATGTGTTGAATAGATAAGGGATTGATGTTATGTGTTGAATAGATAAGGGATTGATGTTATGTGTTGAATAGATAAGGGACTGATGTTATGTGTTGAATAGATAAGGGATTGATGTTATGTGTTGAATAGATAAGGGATTGATGTTATGTGTTGAAAAGATAAGGGATTGATGTTATGTGTTGAATAGATAAGGGATCGATGTTAGGTGTTGAATAGATAAGGGATTGATGTTATGTGTTGAATAGATAAGGGATTGATGTTATGTGCTGAATAGATAAGGGATTGATGTTATGTGTTGAATAGATAAGGGATTGATGTTATGTGTTGAATAGATAAGGGATTGATGTTATGTGTTGAATAGATAAGGGATTGATGTTATGTGTTGAATAGATAAGGGATTGATGTTATGTGTTGAATAGATAAGGGATTGATGTTATGTGTTGAATAGATAAGGGATTGATGTTATGCGTTGAATAGATAAGGGATTGATGTTATGCGTTGAATAGATAAGGGATTGATGTTATGTGTTGAATAGATAAGGGATTGATGTTATGTGTTGAATAGATAAAGGATTGATGTTATGTGTTGAATAGATAAGGGATTGATGTTATGTGTTGAATAGATAAGGGATTGATGTTATGTGTTGAATAGATAAGGGATTGATGTTATGTGTTGAATAGATAAGGGATTGATGTTATGTGTTGAATAGATAAGGGATTGATGTTAGGTGTTGAATAGATAAGGGATTGATGTTATGCGTTGAATAGATAAGGAATTGATGTTAGGTGTTGAATAGATAAGGGATTGATGGTAGTTGTTGAATAGATAAGGGATTGATGTTATGTGTGGAATAGATAAGGGATTGATGTTATGTGTTGAATAGATAAGAGATTTATGGTAGGTGTTGAATGGATAAGGGATAGTAAACATTAGTGGTAGGCATTAGATATGGGATTGATGGTAGTTGTTGAATAGATAAGGGGTAGTCAGTATTGATGGTAGAAGTTGAATTATTGAGGGATAGTTTGCATTTTTGATAGGCATTCAATAAACAATCTGTAAATGGCATTGATGTTAAGTGTTCAAATGACAAACCTTATTGAATAGATAAATAATCCATGTGAAATGCAGAAATATGAGACATTTATATGGTATTGCAATTAATATTATTAAACATTACATTCTCTGTATGCTGTTAAAAAATGTTAATATTGTGTTTATGAACTTTTGATAGGTATAGTTGGCCCTTCACGGACATCCACTGCTACAAGAGTGGCTTCCTTAATGAGGGACATGCAAGTCCCTATCGTTAGTTTTGCTGCCACCAGAGCTGAGCTGAGCAACATGACAGAATACCCAACCTTTTTACGCACAGTCCCATCAGATGTACATCAGATGGCGGTAAGTTAATGTAACTACAAGCTAGGATATTTTTTTAAAGTGTGTATATACATGTATATATACACATATATAAATAAATTTATATATAAAAGTATCTACCGTAATTCATCTATGTAACTTGTAAGTGATAGTAACTTTACAAGAAATTTAAAGAATTTTTGTGAACTTATTATCCAATGTATACAGACAAAACTATACTGCTGATATTTAGAAAAGTAAAGAAGTGAAGTTCCTATTTTGAACCTGTTTATATTTTATATTTTTTTAACAGATTAATTGGTCCTTAAAACTGTTATCAGTATTTATTATTTCTGTAAATATTTCTAATAACAATTCCTGATTTCAGCTTATAGCTAGTATTGCAAAGGAGTTCTATTGGTCATACCTTGCTATCTACTATGTAAACGACGAGTATGGGACATCAGCATCCAACATTCTGATCAAAGAGGCGGAGAAGAGGGGGATTTGTATAGCCAAAATTGTCCAGTTCAACAGTGGGAGCAGTCCTAGTGCTGACATAGGACGGGACTTTAATGAACTCATTCAGGTAATGGTAACCAGGGGTGTAGCGAGGGGGGGGGGAGGCGGGGGGTGCGGACCGCACCGGGTGACACCATTTAGGGGGGTGACACCAAGGCAAAAAATAGCAAAATATATTATAGAAAAACTTGAGGGGGGGTGCAAATTGAAAACTTGAAAGTTTGTCCCCAGGAAGGGTCGCTATGCGTCTGGGGGGTGACACCATTAAGTGCCACACCGGGTGACACCCGACCTCGCTATGCCACTGATGGTAACATGTATATAGTGAAAGTTCCTTTTTAAACCTGATAGTCCATGGGGCAAGTGAAGTAGAGTTCACCTTGTGACGTAGATGCTCATAATGAAAGTGTGTAGACACTGTGAGATTGTGTGTGAGAGTGGCCTCCCTTTGAAAGTGGTGTGCAAGCGTGGAAAGAAGTGTGTGAACAGTAGTGTGTGTAGCGTCAACTCAGTGTAGCTAGTCGTCAGTTTTTTCTTGTGTCAATGCTTCTTCTTGTAGTTGATGAAAATTATACTTCAATGTTACAAATTCACTTTGTGGATTGTGTTCTTTATTACTGTTACACCTGGCCAAATGAGCCAAAAATAATTAGAAAGCCGAGTGTAACAACTTGTTTCTGACCTCGGCATATGAAGTTAGGTTAGCACTATGCCCAAACGCCATTACTTTCTCTAATGAAAAACGTTCTAGTGACTTGAACCTGGATTTGAACTTGAAACTGGATTTGAACTTTAAACTTTCGGGTTAGCAGTCTAGTGCTCTACCACTAAGCTTTGCTGTCCCTCATGTACATAAGAATGGGAATTAATTAAATCCAGGTAATGGCATCATGTACATAGCATATATGCTGTCAGATATTTCAATCTTTAACTCAAGTTTTAAGATTTTAATCAGCAAGAATAGTTGTCTGAACTGGGGGATTACACTAGCAATACCTATAAAATATATTTACTTTATGATACTACCAGATATCAAAGATGTACCTATTATATTTTAGACTTGTAGTTATACCAACATGTATTTTATAATCCTGCTAAAAGTACCTATTTTGAGCTACACTTATCTCAAAAGGAACAAAAATTATAAAATAAAAACTTAGTTTGTAAATAATTATTGATCTTGCATAAAATTTGATTAAAATTTTTTTTTTTAAATTTCGTTTAAGATATAAAAAAAATTAAGTTTAAAATTTAAAGGACAATGTAAGTTTCTTACGATCAACCAATTTTATTTTTGCTTCAACAGAAAGCCAAAGATGAATCTTTAGGATTAGTTTTTATAGGTGGGAAAGACGACGCTGAGCAGTTCCTGTGGAACATTGATAAAAAAATGGGCTCATCCAAGTACGGATTACACATCATTTTGTCAGACGCATCAAACACTGACACAGAGATTTACAAAAATAAAGAAATAGGGTTTGGGACTCTTGCAGTTGGCATGTCAAATCTTTTTATGCAAGATATTTATACGGATATAACAAACAAAATCACGTAAGTGGGTGTTTTGTACATACAAAAATATACTTTTTGTATTTTATATACATTGATATATATATATATATATATATATATATATATATATATATATATATATATATATATATATATATATATTTTTTTTTTTTTTTTTACGTTTTATACATTTATGTATAAATATTTACATTTTATTTTCAACATAAATCTTAAAATGAGTTTAATTGTTCTAAATAAAATGTACAAGGATTTTCTGTGAACATTTTTAGGAGAGTGAAGAACAAGCAAGAGAAACACAAGCTGATTGAGGAGTATATCCAACAGTACTCTTCTGCTGATATCTTTGAACCCAATTCACACAGCACATTCTTGCCTTCAACTGTCCATGCTATATTTGCCATGGTCGAGGCTTTCAGAAACAAGTTTGATGAGCTGTGCTCTGTGGAGAAAACAGTTTGTGTCAAATTGGTAAGTTATAAGAAACACTTTTCTTACCATTTTAGTTTTAAGGAATTTTTTGGATACTTACACACCTGCAGAGAGTAAATTTACCCTTTTGGAGATGGTGATCCTTGGGGCTGATGAAGTAGAGTTCCCCTGTTTTTGTAACCTAGGCATATGAAGGTAGAGTATGGTCAGTGCTATACCCATTTGCCTTTACTTCCCCTAATGAGAGTCCAGTACCCATTAGAGGTGTGTAGAGTTAGGGACACCCTACGGACTCAACCCAGGGATCAGAACTTGAAACTTTTGGGTTAGCAGTCATGTGCTCTCTGACCACTGCTTCCCTTACCCATTTATATAAATACTTTTTTTAAATTTGAACCATATCCCTTTGATAAAAATATCTAAACCATCCTATGAAATTTTATTCTTTGTGGATTTTTTGACTGGTACAGAACATGTCAACTATGTCTCAATTTTGATTCCTGTGTTTGAGCTATTAGATTGATGTCTTTCAGTCCATTCAGCTCATATTGATACTTGACTCTAGTTGAGGAAAGTAATGGTAGCTCTGCATATTGCTGACTACACAATTTTTTTTATATATCAAAGTCAAAGAAAAAGATGAGCTTTTCATCATTTGGACCTTCTCTTTAGGGGAACTTTACTAAAACAATATTTAAATAAAAATTTGTAAATCTCTCTTTATTTATCATGCCTATTACTGACATATTTTTTTCCCCATTTTCTTTCTTTTGAAAGAAATCTGCAGTTGAGCAAGGTTCAATGTCTTTCAGTCCATTCAGCTCATATTGATACTTGACTCTAGTTGAGGAAAGTAATGGTAGCTCTGCATATTGCTGACTACACAATTTTTTTTATATATCAAAGTCAAAGAAAAAGATGAGCTTTTCATCATTTGGACCTTCTCTTTAGGGGAACTTTACTAAAACAATATTTAAATAAAAATTTGTAAATCTCTCTTTATTTATCATGCCTATTACTGACATATTTTTTTCCCCATTTTCTTTCTTTTGAAAGAAATCTGCAGTTGAGCAAGGTTCAATGGTGCAGAGCATGTTCAAGGTCAAGGTTGATTACAAACAGATGGACCCCAGCATTGTTCCCAAACTTTTCAGGGACAACAGCCTGACTGTCACTTTTGATGAGAACGGGGACATGGAGCAAACCAATAGGGTTCCATCTTACACCGTCCTTCAGTATAATGGGAGCCAGGTGAAGTAGTGTTTGCTTCTTGAAGTTGTTTTTTTTTTTTGGCGTAACTGATTTTTCAGATAAGCTAACTGGTCTCCATTATGATACGTCCATCACCCTATCCTTCTCTTTGTGGACAATAAAACCTCTTCAAAATCCAACCCCCCTCCCAATGTATGGTACAAACCTTTTTAAAATTAGCAGCACATATGATTACAAATAGAGTTTTTTCTGTACAATTATTTTACAACTGGTTGTTCAAGTGTCCCACCCTAAATAATTTGATTGCAAATCATTAATTGTTAATTTGTCATACCATAAAAACATTGTTACCATGTTCATGTTTTTCATTTATTATAATTATTGTAAAAAACATTGTATTAATGAAAAAAATGTGATGTCCTATTTAATTAAATCATTAAACACTAAGATTACTAGACCTAAATGTCCTTTTAAAATTTAATATTTTAATTTTAACAATATGCAAGTTTTTTAAGGGGAATAAAGTATTTTATCATCACAGATATTGTTACATTTGAGATACTGGCTACAGAAAGCTAATACTTAAAAGTCTAGTACCAGAGTCACAATATTTTAAATCTTTTCCCTAGTCTAGATACTTTCTGAATACAAACCAAAGACTTAAACAACACATCCCCATTTGTATCTATCTGTTTGTACTAAAATAGTGTGGCAACATCAAATGAATCATTACGTAAACATTTTCTAAATGTTTTTCTTCCTGCTGTTTATTTTGACAGTACACCCAAGTAGGCGAATACATCATGGACAACCTGTCCCTCAACACAGCAGACGTCAAAATGTGGACCAAAGACAGGACTGTGTCTCGGACCATCCCATCTTCAGTGTGCAAAGGCCGCTGTGACACCTGTCTCAGTAGAAATGTCATCCCCATTACTTACATGGAGGGGGATGCATACATACTTGGAGTTTTTTCCGCACACGAGTCTACAATAGGTGACCCATTCCAATGTGGAGCTTTTAGATCCCTTGCTAATGATGTTGTTGCTGCCGAAGGCTTCCTGTTTGCTATTAAAGAGCTGCGTGAAAAAACGGGTATAAAATTTGGCGCCATCGCTATAGATGATTGCTACAGCCCACTGAGGAGCACTACAATCCTGTCGGACTACTTTTCCGGGCTGTTGGATGCCGAACAAAATATTTTCCCATTTCGCATTCCTCGTGACAAGCTTGTGGGTGTGGTGGCGTGTCGGTCCAGTGGCTGCACAATACCCACAGCTTCCTTTTTCATGCCTCTCAACATCCCTGTCATCTCGTACGCTGCCAGCTCACCAGACTTAGACGACAAAGTGCGGTTTCCTTATTTTCTACGAACCGTCCCCAGTGATATCTTCCAGGCTCAGGTCATGTTGAATATTGTTAAAACCATGCAGTGGCAGTACGTCGGTCTGCTTTACGTGCAGAATAACTACGGAGCCAAGGCTATGAAAGCCTTCAAAGAATTAGCCGCTAAAGATGGTTCTGTGTGTGTCGCAGAAGAAATCAGCATCGGCGAAAAAGTTTCCGAAGATGACGGGAAAAACTTCTTCAAAATTTGGACCCACCTTACCACAATGCAGGTTAAAGTTGTTGTATTTTTTGGAATTGACGTCAGGTACCGCACATTTTTGAAATACCTGGAAGACGAGGGCCGCAATGGGAAATTTATATTCATCGGCAGTGAGGACTGGGGTAACAACAAATACATCCTGCAAGAATCTCCAAAGTCAGCTCGCGGTTCCATTACACTCAAAGTCGAGGAGATCAATCTAGAATCTGATTCCCGTTTTGGAACATACCTGCAGTCTAAGTCCCCCTCCCTGAATGATACCAACATCTGGTTCCCAGAGTTTTGGCAGAACATCTTTAAATGCAACTTTAAAGGGGGCTACATCAACACCTTTTCCAGGTAAATTTTACTTCACAGCTGTTATTGCTCATTTTATTTATTAAAACATTAAAGTACGACTTTAAACTTAAAAAACACATTGTGTTGGTGACCTGATTAAAGTAAAAACATGATTTTGAGACATAAAAGATAATTATACACTTTGTTTTATATTACCAAACCTTATCAAGATTAAGGAAATTTTGTTGCATAAAAAAATGTAGCACAGTTTTGTTATGAGATTTCTGGAATGGATTTATCTTTTCTTGACAGCGAGTGTGACCCATCCTGGAAGTTGAGCCAGGATGAGCTGACCAGCAGACTCAATGAACAGAGGTTGAAGCAAGTCATGAATGCAGTCTACGCCTTGGGCTATGGCCTCAGCAAGACAACTAAAGAGTGAGTACCACATGACCTTGGTATCTGTAGTGGTGGATTAGATGATGTCAGGGACACAAAGGGCATTAAGATTTGATTGGCTGGATCTGATGTCACTATCTCTTGATTAAATAATTACCTTTCTTTTCAATAGTTAATAAGAACTTTTTCCTATGAAACAAAAAGTGAAAAAAATAAATAAAAAAGGATAATTTTTAAATGATGTGTGGCTTTTTTAAAAAAAAAGGGTATATACTCACCCTACCCAACACTAGCATCTGCATGGCTGTTAAAGAAATTACTTAATTCTCTTATCTACTTCAGTACCTGCTTGGCCTGCTAAAAGAAATTACCTGATTCTCCTATCTACTTTAGTATCTGCTTGGACTACAAAAGAAATTACCTGATTCTTGTATCTACTTCAGTATCTGCTTGGACTACAAAAGAAATTACCTGATTCTTTTATCTACTTCAGTACCTGCTTACTCCAATAAAGAAATCACCCGATTCTCTTATCTACTTCAGTACCTGATTAGTCTACTAAAGAAATCACCTGATTCTCTTATCTACTTCAGTACCTGATTAGTCTACTAAAGAAATCACCTGATTCTCTTATCTACTTCAGTATCTGCCTGGACTCATTCCCCTGCAAGTATCTGAAGCAGGACCAGTACATGGACAAGGTCATGACCTACATCCAAGAACAGACCAGGGTTCAAGGTGCCCTCAACTACCCTGTCTTTGATAAATATGGCAATGGCGCCATTGGTTTTGATGTGTTCAGCATTCAAAAAAGCACAGATGAAGATTATATTTATGTTAAGGTATTTCCTTTTTTTTCTCTGTTATATATTGTATGCTTTTCTAAAGCTAGCATATTTATATTATAACTTCTAAAAATTATTATAACTTCCAGTCCTCAGAGCAAAGATTTTACCATTTTATATTTATTTTTTCAGGTCGGGACATTCAATTCCAAGACGACAACTTTTCAAAAACAAGATCTCAAATTTTACTCAGAAACTGGGAGCACAGTAACCACCATTTCAGCTGCCTGTACACCGGTATGTGGTTATCTATTTCTCTCTGTCCTGTAGATAGCATTCTCTCAAAATGGAATCTGATTCATTTTATCTAATCCTGACATCTCTTTCTTTCATACTTTATTTTTTTTTTCTCTCTTCTTTCAATTATATTATATTACAGATATTTTTATTGGCATAAGATTTTTACTTTTTATTGGGTGTATATTTGATTTTTTGTTTTTACTTTAAGCTAAATTTAGTGATATACAATGTATTTTCTACAATTTTTAAAACTAATTATGACTTAAATTTTTCAAAAGACCCTGTGTGCTCAATGTACTAAAGCAAAGGATGCAGTGGTTGATGTGCCTGTTGCAAGTACAACATCTAATGAATACAGGCAACCAGATATCCTGCTGATCTCCCTTGTTGCTGTTCTAATTTTAGCCCTGATAGTGACAGTGCTGATTGGTGTTCTGTGTTGTTCAAGAAAATACAAAGGTGATTCATATTTTTAACTTTTTTAAACTGCATAATGTATCATGAATAAAAGCAATAACCCATTTTCTCTAGTTGTTCTAAAAACATTTTATTTATATCATTAATTCATTTGGTTTAAACAAAAAACATTAGTTAAAAAAAAAACCATTGGAAAATATCTGCTAAAAATAAATATTAATAAAGTCAGGATTAAAAATATTGTTATAGATCTATCAGGTTTGGGTTGAATAAATGAAGGGGTGTCATCGAAGGTAGTTGGCCTAGAGGGGAGTGATGTCATCCAAACCTGAGTTGGTTGATTTTAACAATTATTTTTGTTCATTCAACAGTTCTAGAGAAGAAATTGGATGCTGAGTTGATTTTAACAATTATTTTTGTTTATTCAACAGTTCTAGAGAAGAAATTGGATGCTGAGTTGATATTAACAACTATTTTTGTTTATTCAACAGTTCTAGAGAAGAAATTGGATGCTGAATTGATTTTAACAATTCTTTTTGTTCATTCAACAGTTCTAGAGAAGAAATTGGATGCTGAATTGATTTTGACCATTCTTTTTTGTGTATTCAACAGCTCTAGAAAAGAAATTGTATGCTGAGTTGATTTTAACAATACTTTTTGTTCATTCAACAGTTCTAGAGAAGAAATTGGATGCTGAGTTGATTTTAACAATTCAATTATTTTTATTCATTCAACAGCTCTAGAGAAGAAATTATATGCTGAGTTGATTTTAACAATTATTTTTATTCATTCAACAGTTCTAGAGAAAAAATTGGATGCTGATCAACACTACGATGAGCTCCACCACCCAGGTAACGCAGACGTCAGAAGGCCCCCGTACGACGTTGACCCGTACCACTTTGAGAACAGAGACCTAGATCCCTACTACATAAGCTCAGGGCAAAACTTCTCCAAGGGATTACCCAACCCGACGTTTTTGAATGACACGCCAGAGTTTGTCTCTAATCTCTCTCGCAGCAACTCAGCTAGTCGCTCAAAAAGGTCCATCGCCAATTCTCAGTTTTCGAATCGACCTCTGCCTGGTAGCCCCCCAGGGGAGAAGCAGACCAGCGAGGCCCACGATAACATGGGCTATGTAGAGAGTGCATCAGAAAGAGGCTGGCCGACAAGATCAGACAACTCTCAAGCTTTTCAAAGCACCAGAGCTGAGTCTATACCAACAAGAATGATGTCTTCTGGACAACCCGAGGTTCTCATATCCCCAAGCCTAGATGGCGCTACTAACAAGGTGTATTTCAACAAAAACCGCAACGAACGCCCATCTGATTTTGTCAGGACCCAGAGCTACTCCAACCGCTCATCAGGACGTTCAACTCTTTCCTCTGCCCACCCTGAGTTTGGCCCGTACAGCGCCGCAGCCGCTCTTCAGCGCCGTAACGAAAGCATGAGATCAAACCAGCAGGCCCTTCCTTCTGTAACCGCAGACCAATACAACGACAACACTGGACTGGCAGAGATGAACATGAAAGCTACGGCCATCCCTCAAGAAAATACTCCATATGGCTCCTTCCTTAAGCAGAACAGCACAAGACCAGAATTTAATGAGCAGGTTGACCACACACCCGTACACTACGCAGTTTCCCCGAATCTAGCATCCACACAGCATGCAAGTAGACCACAGAACCCTGACCGGGAAATAAGTTATCACCAAGCGGACATGCAACATAAACCACAGCTTAATGAGGAGAGTAAGTACTTCGACAAGTTTAACCTTTCAGTAGAGATGGACGGGAACCGCTCAGAGAACTCTTTTGCTTCAATACCGGATGTCATAGGTCAGACGACACCCAACCGTGACCTTGACAACCCGTTAAGTCTGGAATCTGTTGACCTGACCTCCAGTAAAGAATCTCTAACTGACCTAACGGAAACCAAGGGAAAGCACTTTGAAAATTCGCAGCGCCCAATGAGATTAAAACATCTGACTGCGCTGGCGTCAGATGTGTAGGTTAGTAACTTGAAAAAGGCAACGTTGCTTAATTCCTTATACATTGAAAGACTTTTTCACACGCTTATTACTCAGAACAAAACTTAAACCTTATCACAGAGTAATTTGTTATAAAAACAAATTGTTGGCAGATTTTCATGTTTATTTAATACATAAAAATCAATTTTATATTCAGATTCCTCTTTTAGTAAGTACATCTCATTATAATACATTTTTCTTTTTCTACATAATTACACCCTATAAATGTAACAACAATATCATGTGTACATAAAATAGTTTGTAGTCACCAATCCAACATTCATACTTAAGTTTATGTAGAGCTCACATAATTTCAGTAGCATAGCAGGGGGGGGGGTGAAATCGAAATCTTGAAGAGGGGGGGGGGTGCAAATTGAAATCTTGAGAAGGGGGGAGGGGGGGTGCAAATCGTAAAAATGAAAGTTTGAGGGGGGGATACAAATTGAAATCTTGAGGGGGGGGGGTGCAGCAAATCGAAAGTTTGAGAAGGGGTGCAAATTTAAAAGTTTGTCCCCGGGCACCAGGAAGGGTCACTACGCCTCTGCATAATTTTAACACATTTTTTTTTCCTCCTCCCAAATAAAAGTCACAATTTTTTAAAACTTTCAACAACATGACCTCAGCTGTGCATGACTTGATTGGTGGAATTTCTGGTAGAACATTTACAAGATTTTTTCATACTAAAACAATGCTATGTTTAAATATTTATACCATTTTTTTTTTTAAAAAAGGTACCTTTCTTTGTTATAAAATACTTTCACATATTTATGAGAATTTTCAGATTTACATAATATCCTAAAAAAATGTAACATCTGGTTTAAAAAAAAAATATATTTTAATCCAAAACTCTCAGTAATCAGTTAGATAACACATTCATTTCTGTTTATATGTTTTATTTTAACAATCAAAATAACCCACAAATTGTAAATGTGTATAATAGTTTGTTGATCATTCTGACGGAGTGATGCAATGATTTGTTGAAGTTTAGTAATTTAAAGAGAAGGGATTGTTGAACTTTTTATCATTAGGAAAAATGTGAATCAAGTTGGCCTTCCTGTTGTTTTAAAACTTTACGTTTATCAGCATCATAAAATTGTTGTAAAATAATTTTTTATTTTAACCCTAATGATATTTGTAAAATTCCTTAATTAGGTGTCTATTTATTAATTGTTTGTTTTTAATATTAAGAGTGATGAGTGAAAAAATACTCCAGAAATAAATAGCAGTATCAACAAGTAACAAAATTAAGTGTTGTGTATGCTCTTTGAATATTGCAGATGGAAAATTGTTAATTAATTTTTTTTAGTAATTGCCAAGAAAGTGTATTATAACAAAATGCAGTTTAAGAGCTTTTTTTTATTGGCAAATATTAACAAATGCAAACTCTAATTGTTTTCATTATTTCTTTAACATTCCATATTATCACTATTAATGTTTGAACTGGATGCAAAGTTTTAGCAAATGTAATTTTTAACTTTACAAATAAGATCAGCCTTACTTTTGCAAATCTCATCAATGATTGGTTGGTTAATATATTATACTAACTTTTTCATCTTTCCTTTACATAAATACATTCCAGTTTTTAAAAACTTTCATATACCCCAAATGATATATACTTGAACATTCCTCGCCTAAAAATGATATGTTGTTAATATTTTTTTCTATTTCAAACTATATTTAATTAGAATTGTTGAATAGTTGTTCTGTCCAATGTAAACTGAATTATATTAACAGTTTCTAAGCTACTGTTATAATCAATGAAAAATGTGTTATGTTGATGTTTTGTTAAATCCTTAGCAAATTATAATCAACCCTTATAATGTGTATGTGCCTAATTCAGTATGATGACTAGGCCATGTTTCATTTATTATTTTCATTCTAATTCTATCTTTTTTAAAAATATGACTTTTTTTTTGGGAACATATTTTCTAATTTATAAGAGTGCCCTCCCTTGTAAAATAACTTTTTTTGTGTCCTGTAAATCTATGTTCAGAACTTTTATTCTATTTAAATATTAACATATTCACACACAAGATTGTTTAGATTTATTTTATATTCCTGCCACCATTTCACATGTACTCTGTGTTGTTTTATTTTTATAAATTTAAAATATCACAGTCAGAGAGGGCTGTTCTATTTTATCCTCACTGTTAGTGCTAAACAGTGGTCTCTCAATGTACTGCCATTCACACAAAAATCTGGTTTAACTCAGTTCAGTCGGTTCTGTACAGATCTCATCTACATTGTACAATCACAGTGATAAGGCAGCCTTGATGATTGTGATACCCCAAACTTTGTTCTATATTTTGTCTTGTTTTTGTCTTCTAGAAATTAAAATGTATTAAAAGAAAACATTTAAATTAGTTTTAAAACTTAAACAAACCAATAACCTAAATTGATGCTTTGAAAATAGGCTATAAAGTGTGAATTAAATTTTAAGAAAAGAATTAAAACTTGAAGAAAATAAGTAAAATACACCATCAGACTAAATGGTCCCTATGACAGATAAAGCTAATCTTTTTTTCTGTCCTCACCCTATGAATAAATAATATCATTTGTATTTTAAATAGCCAAGTTTACTTAGCCTGTCTTGAGTCAGGTACCCTGCAGGGGTGCCACTTTTCCGGGATATCCCGGATTTCCGGATTCGAGAATCATATTTTTTTCCCTTTCCGGATTCGCAAGATTTGAGTTTGAAAATTTCCGGGTTTGCAGTTTTAAAAAAAAATTAAGATCGTTTTAAGCTTGAAAATTTTGACATTGTAAAAATCGTTTTTATCGTCAACACTACCGCTAATGGCCCTTTCCGAAAAAAACGAATAGTAAATGACGTCACCAACAATCTCACCCGAGCACCATGGACCAATACTAATCGGCTGTATCAGATGGGTGTGGCTGCACTCGGAACTTTTTGATGTCATTCGTGGTGTGGCTGTCTGGCTATTTATGACGATATGGGTTGGGGCTAAAATTCGCATTATTTACGTGATGTCATCAATGGGATACCGCTAGGCTGTGTAATAAAATAACTAAGTCCTACCATTACTAGATCTAGCTCACTAGCAGCGCCGATCGTCTTAAAAAAAAACAAAAAAAAAACCAAAGATTTTGCTCCGATCTAAAAAAAAAATTTGTATTTGGTTTTACCAAAAGAAAAGAAAAAACTATTTGAAGGACTATTTTATGTATGCAAAAGTACTGTGCTGTTTTCACTCAACTTTACCGTCACTTTTTACCACCTCTTACCCTCTTCTTCAAGGTCGCGCTGACGGTAATACCTACGTCACGAGACCACGCGAGCACAGTCTGAGTCGTGTCTCTCGGTCAAGGCAGTTCTACAAGTACAAGCGCTGTTTAATTTTAACGTGGTTATTTTTAATAAGGGCCTACTTCTAGATTCAAGAAGAAAAAAATAGAACTGCATCGTTTTATATCATTAAACAACATGTGTAGGCCTGCTACAATTTAGTTACACGATCTAGCAGCGTCTACATGTATTTTTTTTTTTTACTTTGGTAAAACGTCATTGAAATGTTTAAAAAAACATGTTTGAGAAAATAGCCGCTATCACTGCCCCCTCCCAACCGCTTGTAAAAAAATACGCTTTTCACTTGGTCGGGCGGCTACATCTCTGATACGAGTATTACTAGCGTAGTTACTTCTAAAATTATTTTTAAAATTAACTTACTTCTGTTATTCCGTGATATGAACTAACTTAAAACTTCCACGATATTTCTTCACGTCTTCATGTATATCATAGGTGGGGACATTGGGGTCGTTCATAAATGACGTCACACTCGTAGGGGGAGGGGGGATCTATAAGCGTGTGACGGTGTGTGATGAGGGGATGGGGGTGGGTCAGATAGTGTGACATCACACTTTTGCATTATCCAAAAGCTATGTTAGAAAACGAATTTTAGCCGTTATTTCGCGTTTTAGAATATTGTTTCAATAAAGTGTAATAGGAATTGATTAAAATACTCTAAGTTGACAGAGGTCAGACAAGATTTTGGAAAAAATATCGTATTTTAAGAAATATCGTATTTCAAGAAAAATTCGACTGCAGTTATTTTATTTGGGGGGGGGGGGGGTTGTAGGCAGAGGTGTGACGTCATTTTAGAGGCGGGATCTGGCTTTTTTGACGATCTATGGATGACCCCATTGGGGGTTGATTGGGAAAACAGGGTTTAGGGTTTTTGTTGTGGTCTTGAATAGCTACAGTAAGTCAACCCTGTATTTAATACAGTGACAATCTCATTAGGGGTCGTGCACATAGTGGGTTTATTATTCAATAACAAGACATAGAGGTTAGCAATAATATTTGTTATTTAACAGTTGGCTGACTTCACACTTTAAATCAAGCTAGGAAGTTCTAAAAAATTAAATACTTGGATATGCTATAAAAGCTGGCAGGGGGGGGGGGAGTTCTAGAATAACACATTATGGGGTAGGCCTAGAGATGGGACTAACATTGTTAACTAATTTTGTTGTATGCACATCCTTTAAAGATTAATTTTATTTTTATTTGAAGCTTGTTACAAAGAAAATAAATCCATTTTAAAGGAATGTAAATTGAACATAATATGAGTCGTCTTAAAAAAAATAATGAAATAATAGTCCATTTTATTTTGAAATTCCGCGCGAAATTAAGTTTCAGGGTTTCAAAAATTTCAAATTTTAGTTTCAGGATTGGTAAAATTTTGGGATTCATTTTCAGGATTCACTTAAAAAATGAGTGGCACCCCTGGACTGGATAGGCTCAACTGATTGATCTGAATTCATGCTGTTGCAGGCTAGCACTATTTTACTCAACCATCATGTGCCATTTTCAAGACCATCAATTTTTGTTTATTGTTTGTTTACATTTTTATACTTGATCATTCGAACATCAGATTTGTTGATGAAATTGTGTTATCTTTTTATTCATTGTGGAGTATGATCCCATTGTTAGTTCCTTATTATACAGACACTAATCATGAATCTCTGTGTAAGTGTGCCATACAAAAGGTAATCGTGTCTCTCTTTTTATTGTAGTGTGTAATTACAACATTTAAGAAGATTGTAATCTCTTAAAAAAAGTACTTTTGGACATTTTATTTGTCAAGTTAAATAATTAAGATTTAAATGAAATGTTATTTAAAATAATTATTATCGATGGATTTTAATCTATTTTTGAATTCTGAAAATGATTTTTACTTATATATTTTTTAGATACTTTAAAAAAATTAGAAGCTAAAATTTATGAAAATAGCCAGTTTTTTGTTCTGTTGAGAAGTATAGCATTTAAACAATCTAAGCATAATAATTCTTATAATTTTTTTAATTTAAAAAATTATTTGTTCAAAGTATTGCATTTAAGTTTGTTTTATTTTTTATTTGTTAAAATAAAAGAACAACAACCTTGTTTATTATATAGATCTAAGTGTAGATAAGAATTTGTAGAAATCATTGTAAATAATATTCACTACATAATAGTACATAATAGTTGTAATATTTTATCATAGAAAGTTTTTACAGTGCTGTGTCCCAACTTAAACCTTGAGATAACTCTCTGGGACCACTGTAGTTTGGTGTTTTGTATCCCAAGGTTTTGAGCTTTTGTTTTAAAATCAATAAACACATTTGTTTTTATTTAAAATACAAAATACAAATGCTTGTTCTGTGTTTTTCTTTATAGTCATTCAAGGAATATCGATCCAACTCTTAAATTATGTTGTCAAGTATGAGGTCTGAAGTTTGTTTTCTTCACTTCGTGAGCGAAACAATTAGACACGTTCTGAATTTTCAGATGAAAGCGCATATGTAGAAGCCTAGTAATCGCATCCTAACTAACTAGTATCACTCAACTTGTTGCAGGAGGAGTTAAATATAGGCTACTGGTGGGCTTACACCTTCGAAATGTATAACATCTCCTGCGAAAAAAATGTTTGTTTCAATAATTGCTTATAATTTCTTTAAGTGAAACCTATACTTGTTTTAAATGGAAAATTTGAATATCTGAAGTATTATAAGTTTGCAGTTTAAATTTTAATTAAAGAAATAATAATTAGTTTTAAAAATATAATTAACCAAATGTATTGTTTCATTTTATTCTTCAATTTCCTTCGCCTCATACTTTTTTTAAAAAAAGTGTATCAACATATTTTCCATGACCGTCTTTATTTTCCTCATTTGCATAGCTATCGAAATTGAAATATTATAAGCTACAGCTGGTTGAGAATAAATCTATTGGCCGAGAAGGTGCTTATGGGATATATTCAAACGTACTATGTACTGACTATAAAAACAGACAAGTGATGATTATTTAGGTTTAAAATGGGACATTTGACAAATGAAAAAAAAAATGCCATGATTTAAAGTCTCAATATTTTTAAAATCCACTTGGCATAATATGTGAATTTTCGAAGAAATTGGGCGCTCCGTTAACAAATCTATATATATAGTTCTCTTCTGGGAGACGCTAGAAAACAAGATGTAAGCGCGCTCCCTACCACCCCCACCCCTACATGGTCTGGTGAGCTGTGGTTCACGCTAAATGTTTACAAGCAGAGCCCCGTTTAGTGACGACTACTAGGGGCAGATAATTTAGTTTGAAACGATTTTAAACGTAGGGGGGAGGGTAACTAAGTGGAGTTTACTTTTACGGAGGGGGGGGGTTATCGTCCTTAACGAGCTACTTATAGTGTTTTAACGAAATATTTTCAGTGGCAGCGTTGGTACTGTCGAATTCACAAATTATGAATTACTGAAAAGTAGAAAAAAACAACAACTAAATAGCGGCGTATGATATGCCGCGGGTCGGCTCGTATTAAATTATTCCCATTGTATGTGCTGTTTCTGAAGTATAAAACGAAATAACGATGCAGCATAATTATTCTTGAAACTACTTTGAATTTTTATTTTAAAGCAGATAAAAAGAATTGTAACAAAACATTCCTAAATAGTATTTCTAATGAACATCAACGAGTTAAGAAAAGGCCTTCCATCATCATTGTAGATGTCGATAAAAAATAGTCTTTTTGTCACTTAGCCCCCATAGCGGCTGTAAAATAAATTAGGTAAAAAATACTTAAACGTGACAAAAAATTATACATTTTAATTTTAAGAATCAATAATAGAAAGGTTGCAAAAGTAGGGTACTTGACAATAATTTTTTGTTTACAATTTTATTAATTTTCATCAAGCCAAAATCATAACCTGAAGCTTCACTTTCGTATGACAATCAGAAACTCCGGAATTGATTTTCTAATAACCCCACTTTGTACTCAAAAGTTTGAAGATACATTTTTAAAAATAAAATCCTTTTTAATCATAAATTTTCAGTGACGAAAAATGAAAAACCAAGCTGTCAGGTTTTTTAAACCTGAATTATTTCAATAACTTCACAAATGATTTTAAAATCAATTGAAAGACTTTCGAATAATTTGTAGACTATTCTCGTTGGTCAGTGGCGTAGCTACCGTAAAGCTAGCGTAAGCAAAGCATAGGGGCCCAAGGCAAATAGGGGCCCTTTTTCGAAAGTTTGAGGGTGGGTTGCAAATCGAAAGTCTGAAAGGGGGGGGGGGGGGAGTGCAAATCGAAAGATTGATCCCGGTCGCCGGGAAGGGTCGCTACGCCTCTGAGGGGCCCACTAACACTTTTTGCATAGGGGCCCAAAAATCATAGCTACGCCACGGTCGTTGGTGTCAATTTCAAACGTTTATTTCTTCTGTAAGAGACTAAATTCAGACTGGCACTTTTTGAGTTGCCTAAAATTTATTTTAACTTCTAAATTTGAGAATTGTGAGAAGGTACTTCAGAAAACTAAAAAAAAGTATCCTCCATTTACTGACAGTGTTTCTTCCAGACTTTTTTCTCCAGAGGGGGGGGGGGGGGGGTGGACACTGTTAAAAGTATATATTTTCTATAATAATTCCATTTCGTTCGGGGGGCGCTGCTCCCCGCCCTCCGAAAATATACCGGGAATAAACACTGGTTATAATAGATTGACGATAGAAGCATGTGGTTGTATATAAAACGTTTATTGGGTCTAACTACATGTTGATAACCAGAGAGAGAGAGAGACGGAAATGACGAGAGACAACTATTTATATATATGTAAGGGACATCACTCAAGATAACAATATAAATATAATACTAATACAGAAGAGTGAGTTCCCTTGACCTCACAATTATCTCAATCTATTACATCCCTTTACCCTTAGAACACAATAACACATCTCTCAATAGAACAATTGATAGTATCCTAAAATCACCAATTATATTGTAACATGAACACTATGGTAGATTACATCCTTACAAAAAATGCACAATATGCTACAACATAATCACGATACAAAACAATGATGTCAAATTCCTTTTGACCTTTAGAATCATAGGTCTAACTTATTTGGGACTTTGATTGTCCTGCTTGACCTTCTCAGTGGTTTTTGATTTGGTGACTCAAGATTCTGACCATTTGGATTCTCTATCTCAGGAGGTCTAGGATTTAAATCATTAACTCCAGAATTTACATTTTCTGACTCTAGACAACTTGGTTCACTCATATAAACAGAACTTGGTTGTGGAACAAACTGAGTTGGTGTGAACTGTTCAGATTTGGTGGGATTGACAGATTCACACTTATTATTTGCACAAGTTATTTTTAACTTTATAAGACACAGGTCCTGTACATTGAACAATTTGACCTGGTATCCATTTTTCCTTTCTCCCATAATTTCTTAGATACACATTCTTATTAACACCAAATTCTCTTTCAATGCATGTGTTGTCATGATTTAATGGAACTATTTTTGAATTGGCATCTGAAAGTATTAAATGGCAAAAATCTTTTTTTTTCTTTTGATGTTACCCTTTTAGTTTCTTTAAGTGCTAATGATGTTAGCAAAGTTGTTTGATGATCACATTCCTTCTTATTTAAAGCATTTGAAATTGCCATATCACCATAATCATTTATTAAGTTACCAATACTTTGTTTAGGTAACTCTGACTGATAATGGACTGCATCTTCTCCATCTTTTAGATTGAATACCATTTTTCTTATTTAATATGGCCTTAAGTCATCATTCACAGACTCTTCAGGCCAACCATTCTTACAGTACTCATATATTTTTATTAAGCACTCATCTTTTTGTGTTTCTCTTTTAATATCATTCACATTTATATTGGAGTTATTCATGATAGTGAAGAGAACAAATACATCTTCTGGTACATAGCTCAGGCTTTGGTTTTTTAAAGGTAATCTACTAAGACTATCTGCACTATTCTCAGATCCAGGTTTGTATTTCAATTCATAATTGTATGCATTTAGTGTGATAGTCCATCTTTGAATTCTTGGTGAGGCATGCTCAGGTAGGGTTTTGTTTTCTCCAAATAAACCTAGCAATGGTTTATGATCTGTAAAGATGGTGAACTTCCTACCAAACAGAAACTTATGAAATTTCTTAACACCAAAAATGATGCCTAAGCCTTCCCTATCTAACTGAGAATAATTTTTCTCAGCCTGGTTCAAAGATCTACTGGCAAAAGCAATGGGTCTGTCACCCTTCTCATCCATGTGGGACAAGACTGCTCCTACACCATCTGGTGAAGCATCACATGTTAATATAAGTCTTTTCCCTGGGTCATAGTGAGTTAGTAAGGTGTCAGAAGACAAAGCCTCTTTTGCTGTATTAAAAGCAGCTTCTTGTTGTTTACCCCAGTGCCAAGTTGCATTTTTCTGTAGCAGCTTGTACAGTGGTGATAGTTTACCAGACAGATTCCCTATGAACTTTGCATAGTAATTTATCAAGCCCAAAAAAGCTCTTAGTTGTTGGGTATTTTCAGGTTTGGGTGCTTCTGTAATGGCTTTTGTTTTCTCAGGTTGAGGTCTGATGCCTTGTTTGCTCAATATATAACCAAGAAAACTAATTTCTGTCAGCATGAATTGACATTTATCTTTGTTTATCTTTAAACCTTTTTCACCAATTATTTTCAATACTTTATCAAGTGTTTTAAGATGTTCAGTGTCATTCTTACCAGTTATGTACACATTGTCAAAGTACACACAAACATTTGGAATATCCTTAAAAATACTGTCCATGACAGCTTGGAAAATTCCAGGGCTAGATGATATGCCAAAACATAGTCTTTCATATTGGTAGAGTCCTTTATGTGTGTTTATTGTCGTATAGACTTTTGAATCTGGATGCAGTTCTAGTTGAGTGTAAGCATGACTAAAGTCTAATTCAGTGAATTTGTCTCCTCCTGCCAAATTCAAAGAAATTTCCTCAATGTTAGGAATAGGGTACCTATTTAGCTCTATTTGCTTATTCAGTGTAGTTTTATAATCTCCACAAATTCTTATAGAACCATCCTTCTTTAACACTGGCACAATGGGCGTTGCCCAATCGGAATAGTCTACCTTCTTTATGATGCCATTAGATTCCAATCTACTTAGCTCATTTTCAATTTTGTTCCTCATTGCATAAGGTGGAACTCTAGCTTTGCAGTATCTTGGATTTGTGTCTTTAATGCTTAACTTCACTGTTCTATCATTTAGTAAACCTGAATTGCCAAAAACACTTTTATTTTCAGATATTACTTTATCTATTGAAGTAAGACTAGATTCTCTTACATTCTTCAATGAACAAATACTCTTCCAATTTAACTTAAGATTACTTAACCAGTTCCTACCTAGTAATGGTGGTCCATTTCCTTCAACCACAAGAAGAGGAAGTTTAACACTTTGACCATTATAACTTACATGAACCATACACTCTCCTATTACCGGAACATTGTCACCAGTGTATGTTGTTAGACACTTGTGACATGGCTGTAGAGGCACTGATCCTCCTGTGACAGCGTCAAAATCTTTCTTTGTTATGACTGTTAGAGATGCTCCAGTGTCAAGTTGGAAGCTGATGCTCTTACCGTTGATATAAACTGGTACATTGATGGGAGCATGACTTATTGATTTCACAGAGAACAGGTTGAAATCCGGCTGCGAATCAGTTTGAGCATTTTCACTGGTAGAGTGGTTCATTGGTTGGGTTAGGTAGTCTTGGTGAGAGTTAACATAGTGCTGCCTTTGGTTGCGGTACTGTCTTGACTGGCTAGATTTAGCAACAGACGAAGACTTTGCAAAGCAGGCCTTGGCAATGTGACCTTGCTTACTGCACTTATAACAAGTTGCAGACTTGAACTTGCACCGATGAGATGCATGGGGACCTTTGCATCGATGACATTTTTGATAATTATTACTAGATTTAGATCTAGGCTTTGAACGTGCAGGCTGTTTAGCATAAGTTGAAATGCTCTGATGGGGTTGGTGTTTGTTGACTAACCTGCTGTTTACTGCATGGATCCCTGGAGGCGTTAGAGATTTTGCCGCATCTGATGACTGCTGGATTGAAGTTGCAAGTTGTATTGCTTTTTCTAATGTTAGATCTGACTCGAGCAGCAACGTTCTTTGAATATCAGGGCTGTTTACACCTGTCACAAACTTTTCACATAGTCTGTCAGACAGCGTATCTCCGAATTCACAAAATTCACTTAAATGACGTAAAGCAGCAACATATTCTGATATTGACTCGTTTGGTTGACGAGTCCTACTGTCAAATCTAGCTCTACATAGAAACTTTGATGGGGTAGGCGCATGGTGGTCTGTTAGCAATTTGCTCAGCTCGTTAAAGCTCTTGGTAGTTAGACTAGCTGGTGCGCATAAGTCCTTTAGTAGCCTAAATTGTTGAGGCCCTATAACTGTTAACAAAACAGCTCTCTTTTTGGCTTCTATCGTCACGTCGTTTGCTTCAAGGTAAAAGCTTAACCTATCTAGGTAATCTTGAATGATTTCATCATTCGAATCAAATTCTTTTATTTGGCCATACAGCGCCATTATTCTAGAAATACTTAGCTAATAAGCTCTAGCAAACCTCTTTTTTGCGTAAGTAGGTGCTCTTTCTAGTAGATTTTTATCCTCGTCGTCAGATATAATAGATTGACGATAGAAGCATGTGGTTGTATATAAAACGTTTATTGGGTCTAACTACATGTTGATAACCAGAGAGAGAGAGAGACGGAAATGACGAGAGACAACTATTTATATATATGTAAGGGACATCACTCAAGATAACAATATAAATATAATACTAATACAGAAGAGTGAGTTCCCTTGACCTCACAATTATCTCAATCTATTACACTGGTGAAATGACTAACATGCGCTGCCAGACATCTCTCGGGTGTGTGTGTGGGGGGGGGGGGGGGGGGGTCATGACTACGACCCCCCCCCCCCCCAACAAATTGGAAAGAAAAATATTTTGTGGAAAATATAAACTTTAACCAGTGTCCGTACTTCGGACGTTTTTAGTGCCCCCCCCCCCCACCCCAAACACATTTCGAAGAATGTCTGAAAGAAACCATTGCATATTATTTCCTTTAGCTGATTCGCACAAACCGCCATTGTTGTGTGAGCGAAGAATTTAAAATGGGCGCAATGTTAAATTTTATAATTGGAACGCGAGACATAATTTATGCTAACTTTCTCACGGCGACCACCGCTGAGCACACACTTTGCACAGCACGAGTTTCCCGCCCTTGGCTTCCGATGCAATCAAAGGAGCGGCTAGTGTTGGCCAACAATGCCAAATTTGTGTTGACTTTTGCTCAACGTTCAATTGAACGAACGTGACCGAATGGTATTTTCTTTTCGAACTTTTTACACCAAAATAGTTAACGAGTGATCGTAGACTCGCATGTCAAAAGTTAAATTATTTTTGACGTATAAGCGAAAAATTCTAAATCTTACAAAAATTTGAAATTAACAGTAGAGATGTTAAAAATTTTAGCCGATGGGTAGGCTTAAAAAAACAGCGCATCGCGAAGCTATAGCCAAAATTACCTGCGCAACGTACGGCGTCAAAACGGCCAATGACAAAACGGCCCCGTCAAAACCACCCCGACAAAACGGCCCCTACATAAGAGCCCCGTCAAATCGCCCCCCCCCCCTCAAAAGGGCCATCGACAAATGGATCCCGTTATATAGGCTCCAGACAAAAGGCTCCAGGCAATAAGACTCCCGACAGATAGGCTCCCATTATTTAGGCTCCCGATAAATAGGCTCCAGTCAATTTGGCTCACAAAAAAAAACGGTTCCCGTCATTACAACTCCCGACAAATAGGCTCCCGTCATTTTGGCTCCAGACAAAAGAGCCCCTTTCAATACGGTTTCCGTAGAGACTAAGTCTCCCGGCGAAAGGTCCTCATTGAATATGACACCTGCCAGTGGGACTCCTTCATCAATATTCTTTAGAGTTACCTTAGTTAACACTCTTAAATAATTCAACGTGTGCATCTCTTGTTCGGCAGGCCTTATCCATCATTTGTCGGGAGTCAATATGACGGGAGCCCATTTTTCAGGAGCCAACATGTCGGGAGCCCATTTGTCGGGAGCCAATATGTCGTGAGGCCATTTTTCAGGAGCCAACATGTCGGGAGCCCATTTGTCGGGAGCCAATATGTCGTTAGGCCATTGTCGGGCGTGTATTTGTCGTGAGCCCTTTTGTCGGGAGCCAATTACTCAGGAGCCGAGATGTAGCGAGCCAATATGTCCTAAGCCTATCTGCCGGGAGCCAAAAAGGCTTTTTAAAGATTATTTTACGTAAATGGGTGTCCTCCCGAATTAAAAATATCAAATATTGATTTTAAACCTAACCCTCAACTTAGCTCTAGCTGTAGCTTTAGCCATAACTCTACCCCTACCCCAAACTCTATTTTTTTTTAAATAACAAATTAAAAAAATTTTTTTTTTTCAAATTTCGCCAGTCCGGACAATGTCAAAATTTGAACACCTCCGTTTTGGCACTACAATCTAATCCAAGATGGTTGTCGGCAAGTTTCAAGTCGTCGACAAAGGCAATCGCTCCAGTATCTCTTACCTTCCTGAGTAGGGAGTATTTTGTCTTAGAACTTGGAGCAGTGCATCAGATAGTATTTCTTACAGATGCCAAATCTGTCCTGCAATCCCTAAAAAATCCAGAGTCCTATACTCAATCACTTAGGACAGCACTAGAAAAGCTAATAAATACCTGCAGCAGAATTGTGCTGCAGTGGATCCCGGGCCACTGCCAGGTACAGGGCAGTGTTTCTTCCAGACTTTTTTCTCAGGGGGGGCACTTGAAATTTTCGGGGGGGCGGTAAACTTTCTTCGGGGGGGCGGACACTGTTAAAAGTATATATTTTCTATATAAATTATATAAATTTCATTTCGTTCGGGGGGGCGGTAAGAAACTCTGGTACAGGGTAATGAGATTGCAGACCAGCTGGCAAAAATTGGGGGAAAGAAAAAACAACCAGAAATCTCGCTACACCCAAAAGAAATAAAAAGAATAATAAAAAACAAACGCAAATGTGGTCTGACACACACCCTCACTACAATAAAGATGATGGATATTATAATTTGACACGAAAACAACAATACATAATCTTTCGACTTAGAACAGGCCACAACAGACTAAATCAACAATTGCATAAAAAACTAAAGGTTGGGTGTGGCGAAATGTGCACCTGTGGCAAGGCCCCAGAAAATACGGAGCACGTCCTTCAGGAATGTTCTTTGTATAGCCAGGCGCGAGTCAGACACTGGCCCCTGCTCACCCCACTCAGAGAAAAATTATATGGGAAACCTGCTGATCTGGAGACCACAGTCCGGTTTGTTCACGAAGTTGGGCTTGTTGTTTAAATCCTCCACCATATTCTCAATTAAGAACGAAGAAGAAGAAGAAGAAAGAGCAGTGCAACTTCAATAGCGATTCTTTATTAATTTGTAATAAATGATTAGGCTCTGAATGAATTGGATGTTTTATTCCTTAGATTAGAAGTATGGTCTAACTATAGCAAATCTCGCCAACTCTACATTCGGTTAACATTAGGACGCCATCTCCTATAGGTAGGACGAGATCTCGTTTAATTAGAACGAGATCTCGTGTAAGCCTCGCACGAGCCTGCTAACTCCTCGGATTTGTAACCTGCTTTGATTTTGTTTGCAAGGTTCGATAACCACGCCGAAAAGCAAGGGAGGGAAGTGTGAAAATTTGTTTTTCAACGATTTGAAAAATAAATACATCAACGGTGCAATTTTTTGTTTGCAAGCACCGCGCGAGACCTGCTTGAAGGGGCACAGAAGTCAACTCGCTAAGGGGAGAGCAGTCACGCTAGCCGTGACACGACCCAACAACAAACAGCGTGTCACGTGATTTCACTTGGACACAATTTTTTTGTTGTATGCGCCAAGGAGGAAAAGCCGGGGAATTAGGATCAGACCAAACTACGGCTGGATAGGATGACACCACATCCAGCGAATATGGCTTCCTTCTTTTTACAGGTTATTTCAACTTTTTTATTTTATTTTTAATTTTACGAAATAAAAAAAAAAAGAACTAAATTAGATGTTGCATAAATCATTAAAGAATTGAAAAAATATATAAGAAGGCTTCGATCGAAGTTATATGAAATTAAAATATAGGACTAGTTATTTAAATTTAGTTGAAATATTTTTTTTACATACTATTAAAATTACAAATTATTACTTCATTTGAGTTCTGCTCTATAATTAAAGTTTGAAATTTAAAAAATTCTTATTTAACTGTGATATTGCTAATTAGATTGATGAGATCGCGTATTCAAGTAAAATCGTCCTAATAATATAATTAGTCATCCCACTTTAAAACAACACGTGTAGGCCTACACAACTTTATGTAGTGAGAACCTTCACGTCAAAACATTTTTTTTTTCACTACAGCTACGTCATGTGTGTGTAACGTTTGCTGTGTTGCTGACCATAGCGACGTGTGCCGCGAAAGAAGCAGAATTAAACGGTAAATCTATTGTAAACTTAAGAATCAAAAACATGCATCAGGATGTTTCTTATTAGTTTACAGGATAGTTTAGTAAACAAGGTCTTTTAAACAATGAGTAAGAAGCGATGACCAACTCAGTCAGGTACCCATTAGAGCTGGGTGGACTCAGGGACGTCTTTCGGACTCTGGATACGATCTCGAGACTTTCGGGTTAGGAGTTGTACGCTCTTCTTCTCGACCACGCCGTCGTGCTAAACGTTTATTTGCTTAGTAGAATTAATGGCATTAATGGATTAGGGGTAGCTCAGTACCCAGTCATGATATCAGTACAGTGAGTACCCAAAGACCAATAGGGATACATCAGTACCCAAAGGTTAATAGGGATACATTATTACCCAAAGGTCAATAGGGATACAGTAGTACGCAAAGGTCAATAGGGATACAGTAGTACCCAAAGGTCAATAGGGATACATTAGTACCCAAAGGTCAATAGGGATACATTAGTACCCAAAGGCCAATAGGGATACATTAGTACCCAAAGGTCAATAGGGATACATTAGTACCCAAAGGCCAATAGTGATACATTAGTACCCAAAGGCCAATAGGGATACATTAGTACCCAAAGGCAAATAGGGATACATCAGTACCCAAAGGCCAATAGGGATACATTAGTAAAGGTCAATAGGGATACATCAGTACCCAAAGGTCAATAGGGATACGTTAGTACCCAAAGGTCAATAGGGATACATCAGTGCCAAAACATGAAGCCTACGTATAAAACATAACCCGTTTTAAAAAAAAACAATGTCATTAGTATTGAATGCTGAGATATTATTTTATCCTATTGTTCGGTGACAGGGGTCGGCGTGGTCGAGTCAGTTGTGCTTATGGTTGCTAAACCTCAAAGTACGGAGTTCGATCCCCCGGGCAAACGAAGATCGACAGCTGGGGACAGCAACTCTTTTACGAGAGACAACTCCAAAATCAAACAACTGCTGCCATATAGTTTGTTCTTGGTAGGACAAAGGCTATGGAAGCAAATAAAAAAAAAACAGGCTGAAATCGGAGTTAACGGCCCATACGGCGCATAACAAGTTGTCACGTAATACTTAATTGTGTTGGATGGAATCCCTTCCAACACTAGAATTAAGAACGAAGAAGAAGAAGTGTTACATGCGTCAAATATATATAATAGCTCAGCTACTTTTCTTTTTTGCCGCCTTTAATGTTTTTGTATTAACCAGATATCTTGATTTTGCCCAGATGCGTAGCGACCCTTCCCGGCGCCCGGGAACAAAATTTCGATTTGCACCCCCCCCCCCTCAAACTTTCGATTTGCACCCCCCTCAAACTTTCGATTTGCACCCCCCCCCCCTCAAGATTTCGATTTGCACCCCTCCTCGAACTTTCAATTTGCACCCCCCTCAACCTTTCAATTTATTTTCCCAACCCATTTTGGCGCCCCCTAAGGTCGGCGCCCGGGAACATATTCCCCCCCCCCCCCCCCTCGCTACGCTACTGATTTTGCCCTTCGCCAGAATGGAAACCCCCCCCCCCCCCTTTAATAGTCCTCATTACGCCATTAAAATAATACTAATTTTCCAAAGTTTTTATTCGCGCCTTCAAAATAGACAAGTGAACTCTACTTCACTTGCCCCATAGACCGTTAGGTTTGAAAGGGAAACTTTACTTTTTTACTTCAAAATAAAATCACTTAACTTATTGTTTAATCTTTCATAGCATCTCTCAAAATTACCTCTATTTTAACTCACTCGTACTTCAGAATGTGAGAGAGGCGTCAAGCGCCACCACCCATCACAGGCCAACCTGTACCAGATTTTTACACGCAAGGACTTCCGGAAACAGTGGCTGGACTACTCGTGCCCAGAGTTCACGATCTTTGACCCCAGGTCATGTGACTGTGTGGACAGTCCACGGAGCGAGGCCCAGAGGTCGAGTCCGAACAGAGCGGTGTCTAAGAATCAGAGTTCCAGACAGCGATCAACAAGGTTTGGCCAGATGTCTGGTACCATGCTGAACAGTGACATTAGATGGACACACTATCGTACTGAACTCTGACATTATATAGACACACCAGACTATAGTACTGACACACCAGACTATAGTACTGACACACCAGACTATAGTACTGACACACCAGACTATAGTAGTGATACACCAGACTATAATACTGACACACCAGACTATAGTACTGACACACTAGACTATAGTACTGACACACCAGACTATAGTACTGACACACCAGACTATCGTACTGACAGACCAGACTATAGTACTGACACACCAGACTATAGTACTGACACACCAGACTATAGTACTGACACACCAGACTATAGTACTGACACACCAGACTATAGTACTGACCACTGACATTATAGTAGACACACCAGACTATAATACTGACAGACCAGACTATCGTACTGACACACCAGACTATAGTACTGACACACCAGACTATAGTACTGACCACTGACATTATAGTAGACACACCAGACTATAATACTGACAGACCAGACTATCGTACTGACACACCAGACTATAGTACTGACACACCAGACTATAGTACTGACCACTGACATTATAGTAGACACACCAGACTATAGTACTGACCACTGACATTATAGATTGACACACCTGAGTATCCTACTGACCTCTGACCTTAGATGGACACACTAACACTGACAATATATGACAAACCTGACTACAATACTGAACACTGACAGTATATGACACACCAGACCACCATATTGATCACGGACAATATATGACAATATATGACACACCACCACACTGACCATGGGCAATACACCGTACAGTAAATAAATAGTAAAGGGTCAAATCTGACCATCTTACTAACCACAGAGCATCATCGACATTTACGAATCCCTATTGACCTTCCATACGTACACTTTACCACTGACCCTCAACAAACTATCAACTTACATACCATCGTCAGCCCCACCCAACTTAATGAACAGTCTATTATAACAATTTGCGAGACAAGCAATTTCACACCAATGGACATATTCGGACATACTTTAATATGATATTAAACAATTATAAAAAAAAATATTTTTAAAAATATTACCACCTATTATTACAACCTATGCCCAGATGTGATGAGCAGGTTATAATTTAAACCTTACCAGGTGTTCTTCTGAAATACAAATTTTAGACAAGAGTCAACCATTTTTTTTCCAGGACAGAATCGGAAGATGTTAACGACGGAGTCAGGGGAAGTAACGCTGGGAAAGGGAGTGAAGACAGCGGGGCACAGAACAACGGGTGGAGCAAAGACAACTCATGGGGAGGTAAGCAGACAACCAGGGGGAGAGAATCGACCAGCAGTCGAACAAAACAGGACAGCAACTGGGTAAAAACTCAAGGGAAGCCATCAGGCAAAAGTTCGAGCAGCTGGGCAGACGAGAGTCAGACGGGGAAAGAGCAGAACGGCGGATGGGGAAAACAAGAGAGTAAACAAAATGGCGGGTGGGGTAAGCAAGGCTCAACCGGAAGTAAACAAGACAGCGCGTGGGGACGAGACAACCAGGACGACCCGGATTGGGACAAGGATAACAGCGCAGACGATGAAAGCGAACCGGAACCGTCTGCCTTTTCACCCAAAAATGAAGGCTTTAAAAACAAGTGAGTCTGTCAGCGTATTTCATTGTAAGGTTCGTTTAGTTTACCTGCATGAGAAATACTAGCATAAAACAACCTACACGCGTGATAGTATTACAGTAGTGTACGTTATGTGTGGTTCTCAGAAAAATGCGCAAACGGAAAGTTGCGCGAACGGAAAAGTGCGCAACGGAAAACTACGCAAACAGAAAGATGCGCAAAAGGAAAAGTGCGCAAACAGAAAGAAGCGCAAATACTAGTAATTATACTAATACACTTTAATTTTGTCAAAGTTCGTGGAAAAGTATTTTATTATGCTACAATGCACATGTGGTCATACCTTTTAATGTTTATAAATGCTCGATTTTAGAAAGCAAAATTGCCCCTCCGCACTTTATGAGCACAGTTTTCCCTTGCGAAACTTTCCAGTCGCCGTTGTGTGCGTGTTCGTCCGTTAATGACGTAATGTTTTTGTTGACGATTTTTTTTACCTTTACGGTTTAATTTATTTGCATCAAATCCCACATATTGGAGCAACTCCACTTATTAAAAAATAAATGCATCAATCCAATGTTAAAAATAAATAAAATTGTAGCTTATCAATTGAGCAGATTAAACTTATATTACAAATGCATCAACTTATATTTACAAACTCATCAACACGGTTTCTTTCATTGGATTTGATTAATGGTACATTGAAAGTTCTTGTTAAAAACCACATAATGTAACACAAGCATGTATAAACCACAAAGTAATAGAGGCTTGAAAAAAAACCCACTGAATAACCACCTACTGTAACTACACAAGAAACCAGTTAAATATTCAGTTAAATTATTTTCCAGTCCTTATTTAAGCTTTACCCTAACAACTATTGGTGTCTGGGTACAGTGTAGTCACAAAAGCTGGGCTAGCAGGCCTTGACTAAACATACACCCAAATGGACAGTTGTTTCTGACCCCAACGGGTCCAAATATCACAACAAACAGCTAGAGTTACATCACTGTAGGCCAGTCGGCTTCTCCGCTGGCTCATACTTCCAGTTATCATCCTGTAACTTACTTACTTAATCCTCATCACTCCCTGTGGAGTATAGGGCAGCAACGAATCTCCGCCATTCCACCCTGTCCTGGGCGAGCCACTTTAGTTCATGCCAGGTTTTGCCAGTAGCCTGTACTTCTTCTTCCATCTCCCTCCTCCATGTTCCCAGTGGTCTTCCTCTATTTCTCTTTCCGGGTGGGTTCCACTTCAGCGCCATGTTGGGGAGTCTTTTTATGCTCATGCGTAGGACATGGCCCAGCCATCTCCATCTCCTTGTTCGAACTTCTGAGACAATGTCGTTTAATCCTGTCCTTCGCCATATTTCCTTGCTCGGGACTTTGTCGTCCCACTTTATCCTGAGGATGCGTTGGAGGGATCTTCTTTCAAAACCTCTGAGTCGGCTCTCTCCTTTCTTGTTTAGTTTCCATGACTCTGCAGCATACAGGAGTACAGAACGTTATCATCCTGTAAACTGGCACTCTCAACTCTCTCAGCTCCTTCAGCCTCTGTATGTGCAGGTCTTTTTTTAATATATACGAGTCGACCCACGGCGTATCATACGCCGCTATTTAGTTCTTTTATTTTCTACTTTTCAGTAATTCATAATTTGTGAATTCGACAGTACCAATGCTGCCACTGAAAATATTTGCTTTAAAACACTATCAGTAGGTCGTTAAGAACGATACTACTCCCACCCTCCTTTCCCCCAACCCCTACCCTACACCCCCCCCCCCGTGAAAGCAGTCTCCTCTTAGTTACCTCCCCTAAGTTTAAAATCGTTTCAAATTAAATTATCTGCCCCTAATAGCCGTCACTAAACCCGGCTCTACGATTGTAAACATTTAGCGTGAACCACAGCTCACCAGACCATGTAGGGGTGGGATGGTAGGGAGCGCACTTACAGCTTGTTTTCTAGCGTCTCCAAGAAGAGAATTATATATATAGATACAGATTCATATCAATGTCTTGTTCCAGCTGAACCGTATAGATGAGAGACTGAACTAAAGTTGGTACATAAACAAATGGGGAATGTGTCTTTATTTTTTAGAGACAGTTAGATCTACGACCCTTTTTTACAAACTTTTATTTAACTCACTTCCTCGTCAGTCTGTCTGTCTGTCTAGATCGAAACGCCCGAGCGAAATTGCAGCACTTCTAACTGACAGTGCGGACACTGTTAAAAGTATATATTTTCTATATATAAATATATAAATTTCATTTCGTTAGGGGGGGGGGGGGCGGTAAAAAAATTTCGGGGGGGGGGGGGGCTTCGCTCCCCCGAAGAGATGCCTGGAAGAAACTCTGATTGGATACTTTCACTAATATTTAGGAAGCGACCCACGCTTTTCTTTATAGTTATATAAATGGTAGTGTATTATATTACTATATATTTAAAGAAACTCATTTATTTTCTACTTTTTAGTGCATTAGTACATACAAGCTTGTTATTAAAACGTTTTTTTAATAACATTTTGTAATATTACATTCAATTTCAAATCAAACTAGAATCTACTATGGCACGCTATGAAGCTGCTTCTTCCATTATTTGAAACACAAATCTTTACTAGAATCTACTATGGCACGCTATGAAGCTGCTTCTTCCATTATTTGAAACAAAAATCTTTAAAAAAGCTTTATTTCAATCGCCTTCTCCTGTATCAGTGAGCTCAACATTTGCAACAGGACCAGAATTTATTCCATCCATGTCTCTCATCTACAGATATTTAAATTTTAACATTTTTTTTTTGTTTAAATTAATAGTAGTCTATAATTTATTTCTCCTTGTTAAAACCTGAAATTATTTATAGCCAAAAATTATTTATAACGGATGGCATACCACGAATACATGTTATTGATGCGAAATCTTTAAAGTTTAAAAATTAATTTTGAAATAACAAACGTTTTCTATTTAAACTAGAGTCATATAGTAATTCAAAATTCAAACATTAGAAATAATAGACACATAAATATAAACATGTTATTATTTCTGTGTAACACACTAATCACTAATAGCGTTTTTAAAAGTATTAGCTATTAGTGATAAAAATCTTTGTATTTTTGAAGACTTTGGGAACATAGTTAAGGGTCATTTCCCTTGAATTTTTATTAGGGGAAATAAGTAACATTTTCAATGTCAATTAAAATTATTCTTCAAAAAGAAATTTAGCTTAATTATTAACTTTTATAAAACGGTTTTATACCTTGAAGTTTTATATCTAATTAAAAATTAAACTTATCATTTTTGTTATTATTGTATATTGTACTTCGTAAAGTGACCCGTGATTTTGTAGGTAATGGCGCTGATGCTAGGGTGGAAGAAATGCACGATGAAAGTTAAAGTCAGTGATGGGGTCCGCTGATAAGACCATTTTTGGACTGCCCCTTTGTAATTTGCTACAATCTTTGAAAAACTCTACTCCCTCTTTCATCCGTAGTGCTGGAATTTGTGCATCTGTCCCATTTGGGCACACTTCTATTCGTCATCTGTCTCATTTGGGCAAACTTCTATTCGGGCATCTGTCCCATTTGGGCAAACTTCTATTCGGGCATCTGTCCCATTTGGGCAAACTTCTATTCGGGCATCTGTCTCATTTGGGCAAACTTCTATTCGGGCCAGAGGCGTAGCGAGGGGGGGGGGGGGGCACGGGGGGGACATATGTCCCCGGGCGCCGACCTTAGGGGGGACGCCAAATTGAAAGTTTGAGGGGGGTGCAAATGAAAAGTTCGAGGGGGAGTGCAAATCGAAATTTTGAGGGGGTGGGGGGGGGTGGGGGGGGGGGGGGGTGGGGGGGGGGGGGTGGGGCGGGGGGGTGGGGGGGGGGTTTGCAAATTGAAAGTTTAAGGGGGGCGGGTGCAAATGAAAAGTTCGAGTGGGGGGGGGGGGGGGGGTTGGTGCAAATCGAAAGTTTGTCCCCGGGCGCCGGAAGGGGTCGCTACCAGTGGCGGAACTAGAAAAAAAAGGCTCCCCCGCAAAGAAAAAATTAGGGCCCCCTATATATATATACATATATTTATATATATAAATAAATAAATAAATAAATAAATAAATATATATATATATATATATATATATATATATATATATATATATATATATATATATCCTAACTGAGTAATTTAGTCTACTTCATTGCAATAAATGACCATTCTGAGAGCACAAACCAGAAAAAATTTAGTTTAAACTCATCTTGTGTTACATAAGTATCATGAACAGGCTGGTCAAAAATATATAAATACGTTAGCTTGATTCGTGAATGGTTTCTCGCGTTATGTTTATTTTTTCATTTTTGGCTTTTATAATATCAATTTTGAAAACATTGATTTTTATATCCATACTATTGTATAGTATGTCTTATTTAAGTAACAATTCATAGAATCAATTGCTTTTTAATATACATAGTACAAAACTATTTAAATAAGCTTCGTGGGCATCCCTATTTTTAAAAAGGGCAGTAAGTCATGGAAGTAGTGGGAATGTTTACCTACCTTTCAAACTATAGCTCTTGTAGATTTTAAAATATTTTTCTACGCAACAATCTCTGCTATAGTAGACCTGTTGTTTTTTTTTTGTTTTTTTTTTTTTTTTTTGCAAAACCACTTTCAAGATGCATGAAAAACATAATTTTTGAAAAAAAAATTCAATGTTTTTTGGTCGGAACTGGGCCCCTAAACGTCCTGGCCCCCCCCCCGCATTGCGGGGTCTGGCGGTATGGTAGTTCCGCCCCTGGTCGCTACGCCTCTGATTCGGGCATCTGTCTCATTTGGGCAAACTTCTATTCGGGAATTTGTCCCAATAGGGCAAACAGTCTTCGGGCAAACTACACTCGGACATTTGATTTTCGTGCAGTTGTGGTAGACCCAACTATGAAATACAATTTTGAAATGGCAAGCGATTCGAGCACACGCCAACAACCGTTGTATACGACACGAGGCAGCCGCCATTTTGTGTGTACACGTCACTGATCTGCGCAGTGCATTGAAGTAGCTTTATTGGCATAGTTATTACGTCATAGCCCACCTCGATTTATTTTTGCTTTCGACAGTGAGTCTAAAAATAGAGTTGCCGATCACATTGAGCATAAGAAAAAGAGACGGCAATCCATTCTTAATGTGATAAAATAATCAGCAACACATTAAAAAAAAAGGACCAATCAGTCAAGATACCCCCCACAGCCTATGCATCCTACTAATTTCTAAACATATTGCGATAAAACTGTTTTTAAAAGTTTAATAAATGTTTATTTACTTGAGAATAATTTCATACGCTCACTAACGTTTTTTTTTAAATATTAAAATTTTATATTTTTATTCATTTGTTTTTTTTGCCTAGTCGATTCTGTTTTTTTTTTGACAAACACAATAACGAAAGGCTAGCGTACTATCACTCAGCATTCACACATGGGTCAAGATGTAGTTCTTCCCAGAAAACCACGAATTAAAAAACCAAATCATTTTAATAGTATGAAACAAAACGATTAAAATTTTTTCCAGAATCAACACGATCGAACGCACCAATCAAATAGACGCCGAGAGCTCTTCAACTAAAAAAGGGGAGTGTCAGTAAGTAACTTTAAACATGTATTAAACTCACAACTATTTACGTTTTATTCAATTGTTTACTACATTATCAATAGTACATTGTCATTAACTATTGTGAGATATGAGTTATATATTAAGCTGCATAACAGACTAATTGGTAATTTTATGTAAAATCATCAGCTATGTAGATAATTATTACGCTGTTTTAAAACAAGTAGTGTAAATGACCAACTATTCCTGTTATAATAAAAAATTAGTGTAAATGACAAATTTGTTCCTGTTATATGAAAAAAGTAGTGTAAATGACCTATTATTGTTGTTATAAAACACACGCAGTGTAAATGACCTCTGTTAGTAACACAAGTAGTGTAAATAACCAATAATTCCTGTTATAAAACACAAGTAGCATAAATGACAAATTATTCCTGTTATAAGAAACAAGCAGTGTAAAACAAGTAATGTAAATGACCAATTATTCCTGTTATAAGAAACAAGCAGTGTAAAACAAGTAATGTAAATGACCTATTATTCCTGTTATAAGAAACAAGCAGTGTAAAACAAGTAATGTAAATGACCTATTATTCCTGTTATAAGATACAAGTAGTGTAAAACAAGTAATGTAAATGACCAACTGTTCTTCCCCTCCCCAGCCTCCACCGACCGTCCACCAACCCCTCCCACTTCGAGCGCTGGTCAGACGGTCAGTGGGTCCAGGAGGACTGCAACTGGCCCTTCTACACAGGGCTGGTCTGGAACCAGGGCACGTGCCGCTGTGAGTGGGGGCCCAACCGCACCCTGGCCACGCCCATGTTCGGAGACAGTGAGATGTTTTTAGACACCTCGTGTACCATCGCAGCACCATGTCATGACATCTCTTACGTCATCGCTACACATATGACATTTACACGCTTTCAGACACCGCGTGTATCATCATAGCACCAAGTCATCTCTTACGTCATTGCTACACATGTCATATGACATTTACACGCTTTCAGAACCCTCGTATATCACCACAGACTCATGTCATGATATCTCTTAAGTCATCGTTACACATGTCAATGACATTTACACGTTTTTAGACACCTCATATATCATCACAGCACCATGTCATGACATCTCTTACGTCATCGCTACACATGTCAAATGACATTTACACGCTTTCAGATACCTCGTGTATCATCATAGCACCATGTCATCTCTTACGTCATCGCTACTAATGTCATTTGACATTTACACGCTTTCAGACACCTCGTATATCATCATAGTACCAAAGCATATGATAATTACACACTTACAGAGCCTCTTACATCAGCACAGCCCCATGTCATAATCACATGCCATTTACACACCCTGTTTTACCTTACACTAGAATACCTCACGTCATTTAGATTTCTTTTACATTAAAATCACAACAACACATGGTCATGGAACTCAGACAATTTTTGCAGATCATTATTAGATCTAATTCTACTCAAATAACATATATTTTAGACGTAAAAACTGTTCATCTTGTTCTATTGTCTTCTCTTTGAGTCAGTCCTATCTTGTTCTTACGTGTAGGCGTGGCTTATATTAGCAAGCTGGGCTGCTGAGTCAACATTAGGGGATCCTTGCGATCATGTTTAGGACTCTGGGATCACGATTAGGGTTTAGGGGTTAAAGTTAATTGCTTTTTGACATTTTTTTGCAAGGTTTTGTGAGGAGGGTGTATGGATTTTTGACGACTTTACAGTCAGAAAATATTTGATTTGCTCAGCAGTCCTGATTAAAATGTTTTCAAATTCACATTGGTTATGATATCATGTTGAGATGTAGGCCTACTGAACAAAACTTCGGATTAATTGTTCATTTATTATCTCAAATCGTTATTTGTATGTTACCTGTACGTCATGTAATGACAGGTGTGCCTGCAGCGTGTCTGATGATGCTAAAAATGTCATTCAATGGCGGGAGTATAGTGGATGAGGGCAGACACATCTGGCTCAACATCAAGGACAAAGAGAACGCTCATGTCGAGTCTGATAGCACTGCCGTGGGAGGTAAATGCGGCTCGTTTAGGTAAGTCAAACTATTTTAATGGTTACCTCCCCTGGGTTATTTTTGTCTAAGATTTCTTTGACTGTTTACCATTATATTATTGACAATGAAACTTTTCTCATTTTTATTAAAATATTAAAATATAAGCAATGTCAATATTCTATGGAAAATGACAAAAATTATAAATTCTTACTACCTTAAATTAAAACGAATTTTAAATATATTCGTAGTCATTAGAATCTCGTTCAAAGAATTAAAAAATAGAAGTCTTACATTAAAAAAATTTCACATAACGTAATAAATGCTAGCATAGAGCCCACGCAGTTCAATTTGAAGACCCAAAAAATACTAGACAGACACGTCGATGCCATACAAGTGAGGATCAGTTAAGGAGAAAATCCTAAAATAGAAGACTATTGGTGGATGTGCAAGAATTTTTTTAAAGTATTTTTTATTGATAACGGTCAAAGGAAAACTATATTTGTTCAAATACATCTTGTATTTAATGAAATAAATCTCGTATTTAATTAAATATTTTATATTATACATCTCGAATTTGATGAAATATAGCTTTTATTTAATGAAATATATCTCGTATTTGAGGAAATACATCTCGTATTTGATTAATTTAAATACATCTTGTATTTGATGAAACACATCTTGTATTTGAAGGAATACATCTTGTATTTAATGAAATACGTCTTGTATTTAATGAAACACACTTCTTAATAAATTAAATACATTTCGTATTTGAATACATCTCGTATTTGATGAAATACATCTGGTATTTTATTAAATACATCTGGTATTTTATTAAATACATCTGGTATTTGAAGAAATACATATGGTATTTGATGAAATACATCTGGTATTTGATGAAATACATATGGTATTTGATTAAATACATCTGGTATTTGATGAAATACATCTGGTATTTGATGAAATACATCTGGTATTTGATGAAATACATCTGGTATTTGATGAAATACATCTGGTATTTGATGAAATACATCTGGTATTTGATGAAATACATCTGGTATTTGATAAAATACATCTGGTATTTGATAAAATACATCTGGTATTTGATTAAATACATCTGGTATTTGATGAAATACATCTGGTATTTGATGAAATACATCTGGTATTTGATGAAATACATCTGGTATTTGATAAAATACATCTGGTATTTGATTAAATACATCTGGTATTTGATGAAATACATCTGGTATTTGATGAAATACATCTGGTATTTGATAAAATACATCTGGTATTTGATGAAATACATCTGGTAATTGATGAAATACATCTGGTATTTGATGAAATACATCTGGTATTTGATAAAATACATCTGGTATTTGATGAAATACATCTGGTATTTGATGAAATACATCTGGTATTTGATAAAATACATCTGGTATTTGATGAAATACATCTGGTATTTGACAAAAGATCCTGTTTTGATGAATACAAGGCCTAGTTGACTAACATTGTAAACTCAGATTAAAAGCTGTTTCTGCACTGAAGTCGTTTAGTTAGTTATCACAGCATCACCATACAACACAAACCTCCTTATCGCGGCATCACCATACAACACAAACCTCCTTTAAAAACCAATCATTACACCCTACCACACGATCCTCTCTCCCTGTCATAAAATCCCCTCTCCGTCACACAATCCCCTCTCCCGCCAACAACTCTCGAACCTGCCACACAATCCTCTGCACACAATCCTCTGTCCCTACTACACAATCCTTTTTTCCTTACCACCCAATCCTCTGTCGCTACCACCGTTTTTCTATCCCTTCCACCCAATCCTCTCTCCCTACCACCCAATCCTCTATCCCTACCACCCAATCCTCTCTCCCTACCACCCAATCCTCTCTCCCTACCACCCAATCCTCTCTCCCTACCACCCAATCCTCTCTCCCTACCACCCAATCCTCTCTCCCTACCACCCAATCCTCTCTCCCTACCACCCAATCCTCTCTCCCTACCACCCAATCTTCTCTCCCTACCACCCAATCCTCTCTCCATACCACCCAATCCTCTCTCCCTACTACCCAATCCTCTCTCCCTACCACCCAATCCTCTCTCCCTACCACCCAATCCTCTCTCCCTACCACCCAATCCTCTATCCATACCACCCAATCCTCTGCACCCAATCCTCTACACCCAATCCTCTATCCCTGCCACAGAGGCTCCACCATCGCCATCCCCTACTTCAAGAGCAACGTCCTGGGCCCAGTCTTCCACATCGGCTTCATGTTCAAGCTCTGCCCGGGGGATCCAGACACCGACATCCCCCTCATACACAACGACTGTCTCGAGAGCCAGGAGCCGCCCGGCATTGTTGTAAGTACCGGCATTTTCCGGCTTTTCCATACACTCAATGCAATGTTTGTTATTTAGGATATACCAGTATTTCACCTGGTGCTTCATACACGATGTAGATAAGTTGAACTGTGCGGATTATGTTACTGGATAGTATTTAAGCATATCATTGTAAGTTCTGATGCTGTGTGATGCCAAAGTGTGCTGATGATGGTGACAAAAGTTGATGTTGATGATGAGGCATAATGACAATGTAGACACCTTCCATTATTAGCTAGTTTTCTAAAAGAACTCATATGTATTCTATTCCTAATGTAAGTAGAGGTTTCCTTACTATGTGGTGTAACATGTTTTCTCTACTTGAACCTGTAGGTTGTTTACCAAGCCTGGAAGAAGAGGCTCGTGGTTTCCATGAGGACCGTCAACAGTGAAGAGCTCTCATCAGAGTTCTGTCCCTTCGACAACTCCCAGGTAAAACAGGAAGAGGAGTTCGTAAGCAGGCAGAGTTAATGAAATAACAAATGTAAACAATGCCGTAGGTAGGCAGCGTCATCATTTCCCGTTCGTGCCCAAAACACATGGGGCAGATTGCTTCAGAGAAAACAGTTGGGTGGATTCAAGTCATTCTGATTAAAATTTGAACCCGGATTCGAATTCGTGACTTGCGTGTTAGCAGTCTGGCGCTCTACCGCTAGGTCACACCGTTCCATGTAGGTAGACATGGGTACGTGATCAGGTCCGAAGTGTTGATACTTCTGGCATGAGCACAGTAGGCATGGCCAGTCGGTGTCGTGAGGTATGGCGGGTTCGAATCTCGTCTGGCAGTAGATTGCTGTCTTTACTAGGTTTTATGTACTTATGTCTACATTAGGCGTTGTGGAAATATTCATGTCTACAGTAGTTATTAGTTAAAACAACGGGGAGCTTTTCTTCTTCAAGTTGACTGAGAAGGGGGTGGGTGAAGGGGAGGTGTCTAAAGGTGTGGACAGCTAAATACCTGAACAATCTAGAACAACTGCACTTTGCTTCATTGTCATCTTAGACTCACATATCTAAAATCATTGAACTTAATTCATTCTTGTTCCCGGTTATTTTTTAGGGTGTTGTTTTTAATACCCCCACCCCCACCAATGACAAGCTCCTACCTAGGTTGTAGCCAATAGATTCAACGTTTAACTAGTTAGCTCTACTTGACCTGCCATTAGAACGTTCACGGTGTGTCCTCTCCCCATATCTCTCCTACAGAACCAGTGGGTAAAGATCGACATCCGCTACGGTGAGAACTTTCTGGAAGTTGTCGCCAACAATGAAGTTTGTGTTAGCTCGGAGAAGTTTCATGGTGAGTGTCTTCAGACTGGCTGTTTGTGTCTTCAGACAGGCTGTTTGTGTCTTCAGACAGGCTGTTTGTGTCTTCAGACAGGCTGTTTGTGTCTTCAGACAGGCTGTTTGTGTCTTCAGACAGGCTGTTTGTGTCTTCAGACAGGCTGTTTGTGTCTTCAGACAGGCTGTTTGTGTCTTCAGACAGGCTGTTTGGGTCTTTAGGCAGGCTGTTTGTGTCTGCAGACAGGCTGTTTGTGTCTTCAGACAGGCTGTTTGTGTCTTCAGACAGGCTGTTTGGGTCTTTAGGCAGGCTGTTTGTGTCTGCAGACAGGCTGTTTGTGTCTTCAGACAGGCTGTTTGTGATATAATGTATGTGACCGGCTATCTGTGACATACTGTTTGTGATATTTGCGTGCTAACTGCCCATATTTTCTTACTTGTTGTTTTAAACCGTACTTCCTTGTTTTGTCCGTCAAAATTTGTCCTTTCCTTCCAATGTGTACTTTAGCTGAGATTGAGAAAAAACTACTTGTACAAGAATTTCCGTCTGTTTAATTGAAGGACGGCAATACACGTCATTTAAAAACATCAAATTTTGTTTCCTCCGGCCAAATCTTTTATTTTAAAATTTAGAATATCTATAAAACTATGATTGTTTGAGATTATAAAAGCAATCGAGTCATTGAAACTATTGTGTAGAATTATCCAGTTCTTTAAGCCCGTAACTGATTGATCTGGAATTCTGAGCCATTAGTGGTTCTAATCAATGTACAAGATCCTAAAGCACTTGTATGATTTTCAAGGAAATTAAAATGATTGTTTTGAATAAATGTACAGTAACTTCAAAGTTGAGTGATTAACTTGCATGATTGTATATGCAGATTGAATGATTGACATGCATGATGTACATAAACTGTAGAGCTGCATGATTGACATGACTTTTGTATGATGTACACGAACTTAACTCTTCCATTGCCAGGTCCAGTGGCCACCAACAACTGTCCCTTGACGCTGCTAGGTGAGGCGTTCTGTGGCAAGCTGGACGAGGTAATTAGTGGAGTCACGGACATTTGGAACCTTTTTGTCACATTCGTGATGTTAAACCATTCTTTACAACAGATATTTAAATAATTCTTTACAACAGATATTTAAACCATTCTTTACAACAGATATTTGAATAGTTCTTTCAATAGATATTTTAAACCATTCTTTACACTAGATATTTTAAACCATTCTTTACACTAGATATTTTAAACCATTCTTTACACTAGATATTTGAATAGTTCTTTACAACAGATATTTAAACCATTCTTTACAACAATTATTTGAATAGTTATTTACAACAGATATTTAAATAATTCTTTACAACAAATATTTAAATAATTATTTACAACAGATATTTAAATAATTCTTCACTCTAGATATTTAAATAATTCTTTATACTAGATATTTATATAATTCTTTACAGTTAGATATTTAAATAATTATTTATACTTGATATTTAAATAATTCTTTACAGTTAGATATTTAAATAATTCTTTACAACAGATATTGAAATAATTCTTTACACTAGATATTTAAATAATTCTTTACACTATATATTTAAATAATTTTTTT
>NW_026733323.1:77500-127099 GCF_028476545.2 Physella acuta
ACAGTTCTGTTTTTGGCCACTGTTTTAATTAGGCGTGCACAAATCTTTGTCAGCTAATGACTGGGCGCTAGAATATTGGGTTCATATTCGTTTTTTGGGATTTCCATTTCTGGGTAGGTTGCTGTTTGTTTTTTTGCAGGTTGGCTTTCTTCTGCTTGTACTAATTGCTAGTTGGTATTGTCAATGAGGCTAGAAACTGAAGTACTGTCGGGTTGTGGATGTTTGCTGATTCATTACTGGTTGGGCGAGTGACTTGCGGATAACTGCTGATTCTCGGTCGTGCGGGATGCTTGTCGGCTAGCGGACCAACTGGATAGCTGTTGACTAATTAGTTTGCTGCTAATTAGATGGCGGCAGGTTTGTTGACATGTATATGGCGGCAGGTTTGTTGACGTGTATAAGGCTGGCGTCTTGATTGTGGACGTGTGGGCTAGCTAGTAAAGCGTTGATGATTTATAAGCTGGCGTCATTTTTGTTGAGAGCTAGCAGGCTATATGTTGAAGATTAGAAGCCTGGCAGCTGGTTGGCTGTGGGTTAGTGAATCGGCTGATAACGGACGCTAGACATATTGAGGCTGGCTGGTAATACGTTGATGGATGGTTGGATGGTGTCTACTCTGTTATTTGCTTTTGGGCTGATAATGTTTTGACATATAATAGGTTGACGTCCATTTTCCTGTTGGTAATGCATTGACTGATAATAGGCTGGCTTCTTCTTGGTTGTGGGCTTGTGAGCTGACTGAAAAATTATGGTTGATTTTTATTTTACTGCTTCTCTTTATATATCGTAATATTGTAAAACAATAATTCGTAATCGGATTGATTACTATGCAACACAAACAAATATATTGCTTCTGTTGTATATTGCTAACCATAAACAGTATTGAATATTTATTAGCACTGAGAGCTAAACTGTGAAAACTGAGCGTTAAGAGTTAGGAACTCACCATTTATTTCTGAGTGCTAAATCTTTCTGTCAGTTGTGTTGCAGGATTCTTGTTGGGTTGTAGAATTCTTATTGACTTGCTTAATTCTTGAAGGGTTTCATGATTCATGATGTGTTGCAGGATTCATGATGGGTTGCAGGATTCTTTTGGGTTGCAAAAAATCTTGTTGGGTTGCAGAATTCTTGTTTTTGGCAGGATTCATGTTGGGTTGTAGAAATCATGTTGGGTTGCAGAAATCATGCTGGATTGCAGAAATCTTGTTGGGTTGCAGAAATCTTGTTGGGTTGCAGAAATGTTGTTGGGTTGCAGAGATCTTGTTGGGTTGCAGAAATTATGTTGGGTTGCATAAAGCGTGTTGGTTTGCATAAATCTTGTTGGGTTGCAGAAATCTTGTTAGGTTGCAGAAATCTTGTTGGGTTGCAGAGATCTTGTTGGGTTGCAGAAATTATGTTGGGTTGCATAAAGCGTGTTGGTTTGCATAAATCTTGTTGGGTTGCAGAAATCTTGTTGGGTTGCCGAAATCTTTTCTTTTTTACAGGATTCGCGGGTTGTAAAAATCACGTTGGGTTGTAGAAATCATGTTGGTTTGCAAAAATCTTATAATTTTTGGAGTATTTGCATTGGGTTGCAGAAATCATATTAGGTTGTAGAAATCATGTTAGGTTGTAGAAATCTTGTTGGGTTGTAGAAATCATGTTGAGTTTCAGAATCTTTTCTTTTTTTGCAGGTGTCACGTTGTGTTGCAGAAATCATTTTGGGTTGTAGAAATCTTGTTGGGTTATAGAAAGGATGTTGGGTTGCTGAAATCATGTTGGGTTTCAGAAATCTTTTCTTTTTTGCAGGATTTGCATTGGGTTGCAGAAATCTTGATGGGTTGTAGAAATCATGTTGGGTTGCAGAAATTGTTTCTTTTTTTGCAGGAATCGCGTTTGGTTGCAGAAATCATGTTGGGTTGCTGTAATCGTGTTGGGTTGCAGAAATCTAGTTGGGTTGCAGAAATGAAATCGTATTGGGTTATAGATATCTTTTCTTTTTTTTTGCAGGATTCGTGTTAGGTTTCAGAAATCATTTTGGGTTGCAGAAATCTTGAATTATTTGGTAGATTCTTGATGGGTTGCATGATTCTTGTTGAAGAATTGTTGATGGGTCGCCAGATTCTTGTTGAGGTTCAGGATTCTTGTGGGGTTGATGATTCTTGTTCTGTTTAATGATTTATGTTTGGTTTCAGAGATCTTGTTGTGTTGCAGGATTTTTGATGGGTTGTAGAATTTTTGATAGGTGACAGGATTCTTGATGGATTGCATCTTTTTATTGGGTTGCAGCTTTTTGTTGGGTTGCAAAATTCTTGATGGGTTGAAAGATTCATGTCGGTTGCATGATTCATGGTTGGTTGCAAGATTCATGGTTGGCTGCATGATTCTTATTTGGATGCAGAATTCTAGGCTTGATTCGTGTAAGCTCTGGTCTATTGGTTTTGAATGCTCTTTGGTTGATGGCTAGAGGTCAGGTTGCTGGTCAACTAGTAGGCTGGTTACTTGTCTGCTTCTTTGCGGACTTATGTCTAGTTGTTAGCTGATGTGCTTTAAGATGGTTGCTTGTATGGTATTGCTCTGGATGTTAGAATATTGGGTTTGTAGTCGTTATTGGTATTTCCATTTATGGGTAGATTGCTGTTTGTTTTTGGCTGGTTGGCTTTCTTCTGCTTGTACTATTTGCTAGTTAGTATTGTCAATGAGACGAGGTACTGAAGTGCTGTCGGGTTGTGGATGTTTTCAGATTCATTACTGGTTGGGCGAGCGACTTGCGGATAACTGCGGATTCTCGGTCGTGCGGGATGCTTGCAGGCTAGTGGGTTAGCAACTGGAAATCTCTTGGCTAATTAGCTTGCAGCTAATTAGATAGCAGCTGGTTTTTTGACGGGTATAAGGCTGACTTCTTGGTTGTGAGAATGCTGGTGAAAGGTTGATGATAAAAATCTGGCTTCATTTGTGTCGTGAGCTAGCAAGTAATATGTTGATGGAAAGTAGGCTAGTCTCTTTTTTGTTAAGGGCTTTGGGCTGATAATATTTTGACATATAATAGGTTGACGTACATTTTCTTGTTGACTTGAAGGCTGGCAGATATTACATTGACTGAGAGTATGCTGGCTCCTTCTTGGTTGTGGGCTTGTGGGCTGTCTGAAAAATGGTGTGTATTAGTTTACTTAGCTTCTTTATATATCATATAATTAGAATACAATACTTCCAAATCTGATTTATTACTATTTAACAAAAATGTATTGCTTCTATTAAAACTTTGAACATTAATTTTGTTTATTAGTACTGAAATCTAAACTGTGAAAACTGAGCATTAAGCATCAAGCACTCACCAATAATTTCAGAGCGTTTAATCTTTCTGCCTGTTGTGTCGCAGTGTTCTTGTTGATTCACAAAAATCATGTTGAGTTGCATCTTCATGTTGGGTTTGTTTAAGGGTTGCAGAGATCTTGTATTGTAGAATTGGGTTGGAGGGTTCTTGTTGGATTGTAGAATTCTTGATGTGTTCCCGGCATCCGGGTTAGATCCAGGTTCTAGCTGGCTGCCGGTTGGTTTCTGATGCTTGTTTCAACGCGTTCTTGTTCTTACCTAATCAACTGACTGTTTGTTGTTTGTCGTTTAGTGGTGTTAATTGTCGTATGTTAGTTTGTAGACCTTGGATGGTTACGTTTGGTGATTGAGTAGTCGTTCGTTGGTCAGTTGTCGGTTAGTGGTGTCAGTTGTGGTTCGTAGTTTTGTGGTCGTTGGTTGGTTGGTCGTCGGTTAGTGGATTAGTTGTCGTTGGTTGGTCGGTTGTCGGTTAGTGGTGTTAGTTGTGGTTCGTAGTTTTGTGGTCGTTGGTTGGTTGGTCGTCGATTAGTGGATTAGTTGTCGTTGGTTGGTCGGTTGTCGGTTAGTGGTGTTAGTTGTGGTTCGTAGTTTTGTGGTCGTTGGTTGGTTGGTTGGTAGTCGATTAGTTGATTAGTTGTCGTTGGTTGGTCGGTTTTCGGTTAGTGGTGTTAGTTGTGGTTCGTAATTTTGTGGTCGTTGGTTGGTTGGTTGGTAGTCGATTAATGGATTAGTTGTCGTTGGTTGGTCGGTTTTCGGTTAGTGGTGTTAGTTGTGGTTCGTAGTTTTGTGGTCGTTGGTTGGTTGGTTGGTCGTCGATTAGTGGATTAGTTGTCGTTGGTTGGTCGTTTGTCGGTTAGTCGTGTTAGTTGTGGTTCGTAGTTTTGTGGTCGTTGGTTGGTTGGTCGTCGATTAGTGAATTAGTTGTCGTTGGTTGGTCGGTTGTCGGTTAGTGGTGTTAGTTGTGGTTCGTAGTTTTGTGGTCGTTGGTTGGTTGGTTGGTTGGTCGTCGATTAGTGGATTAGTTGTCGTTGGTTGGTCGTTTGTCGGTTAGTGGTGTTAGTTGTGGTTCATAGTTTTGTGATCGTTGGTTGGTTGTTTGGTTGGTCGTCGATTAGTGGATTAGTTGTCGTTGGTTGGTCGTTTGTCGGTTAGTGGTGTTATTTGTGGTTCGTAGTTTTGTGGTCGTTGGTTGGTTGGTCGTCGATTTGTGAATTAGTTGTCGTTGGTTGGTCGGTTGTCGGTTAGTGGTGTTAGTTGTGGTTCGTAGTTTTGTGGTCGTTGGTTGGTTGGTCGTCGATTAGTGAATTAGTTGTCGTTGGTTGGTCGTTTGTCGGTTAGTGGTGTTAGTTGTGGTTCGTAGTTTTGTGATCGTTTGTTGATTGGTTGGTCGTCGATTAGTGGATTAGTTGTCGTTGGTTGGTCGTTTGTCGGTTAGTGGTGTTAGTTGTGGTTCGTAGTTTTGTGGTCGTTGGTTGGTTGGTCGTCGATTAGTGGATTAGTTGTCATTGGTTGGTCGGTTGTCGTTCGTTGGTCAGTTGTCGGTTAGTGGTGTTAGTTGTGGTTCGAAGTTTTGTGGTCGTTGGTTGGTTGGTCGTCGATTAGTGGATTAGTTGTCGTTGGTTGGTCGGTTGTCGGTTATTGGTGTTAGTTGTGGTTCGTAGTTTTGTGGTCGTTGGTTGGTTGGTTGGTCGTCGATTAGTGGATTAGTTGTCGTAGGTTGGTCAGTTGTCGGTTAGTGGTGTTAGTTGTGGTTCGTAGTTTTGTGGTCGTTGGTTGGTTGGTCGTCGATTAGTGGATTAGTTGTCGTTGGTTGGTCGGTTGTCGGTTAGTGGTGTTAGTTGTGGTTCGTAGTTTTGTGGTCGTTGGTTGGTTGGTTGGTCGTCGATTAGTGGATTAGTTGTCGTTGGTTGGTCGTTTGTCGGTTAGTGGTATTAGTTGTGGTTCGTAGTTTTGTGGTCGTTGGTTGGTTGGTTGGTCGTTGATTAGTGGATTAGTTGTCGTTGGTTGGTCGTTTGTCGGTTAGTGGTGTTAGTTGTGGTTCGTAGTTTTGTGGTCGTTGGTTGGTTGGTTGGTCGTCGATTAGTGGATTAGTTGTCGTTGGTTGGTCGGTTGTCGGTTAGTGGTGTTAGTTGTGGTTCGTAGTTTTGTGGTCGTTGGTTGGTAGGTTGGTCGTCGATTAGTAGATTAGTTGTCGTTGGTTGGTCGGTTTTCGGTTAGTGGTTTTAGTTGTGGTTCGTAGTTTTGTGGTCGTTGGTTGGTTGGTCGTCGATTAGTGAATTAGTTGTCAATTGTTGGTCGGTTGTCGGTTAGTGGTGTTAGTTGTGGTTCGTAGTTTTGTGGTCGTTGGTTAGTTGGTTGGTTGGTTTGTCGTCGAAAGTGGATTAGTTGTCGTTGGTTGGTCGGTTGTCGGTTAGTGGATTAGTTGTCTTTGGTTGGTCGGTTGTCGTTCGTTGGTCAGTTGTCGGTTAGTGGTATTAGTTGTGGTTCGTAGTTTTGTGGTCGTTGGTTGGTTGGTTGGTTTGTTTGTTGGTCGTCGATTAGTGGATTAGTTGTCGTTGGTTGGTCGGTTGTCGGTTAGTGGTGTTAGTTGTGATTCGTAGTTTTGTGGTCGTTTGTTGGTTGGTCGTCGATTAGTGGATTAGTTGTCGTTGGTTGGTCGGTTGTCATTCGTTGGTCAATTGTCGGTTAGTGGTGTTAGTTGTAGTTCGTTGGCTGGTGATCGACGTTTGGTTGGTTGTCGGTTAGTGGTAGGGTTGTGGTTTGTTGTTTCGTATTGTTGGTTGGTTTTCAGTTGGGTAGTTGATGCTGGTTCTTTAAGGACATAATAACCTGACGGTTAGTTGGTTAACTTATTTTTTACTTTAACGCTAATGGCGGGCCTCTGTTTACTTGGCTCATGGCTGGCCTATGTTTACTTGGCTCATGGCAGGCCTCTGTTTATTTGGCTAATGGCGGGCCTCTACTTGAAGGCTCATGGCGGGCCTCTGTTTACTTGAAGGCTAATGGCGGGCCTCTGTTTACTTGAAGGCTACTGGCGGGCCTCTGTTTACTTGAAGGCTAACGGCGGTCCTCTGTTTACTTAAGGGCTACTGGCGGGCCTCTGTTTAATTGAAGGCTAATGGCGGGTCTCTGTTTACTTGGCTCATGGCGGGCCTCTGTTTACTTGGCTCATGGCGGGCCTCTGTTTACTTGGCTAATGGCGGGCCTCTGTTTACTTGAAGGCTAATGAGGTGCCTCTGTTTACTTAAGGGCTACTGGCGGGCCCCTGTTTACTTGAAGGCTAATGGCGGGCCCCTGTTTACTTGAAGGCTAATGTCGGGCCTCTGTTTACTTGAAGGCTAATGTCGGGCCTCTGTTTACTTGAAGGCCAATGGCGGGCCTCTGTTTACTTAAGGGCTACTGGCGGGCCTCTGTTTAATTGAAGGCTAATGGCGGTCCTCTACTTGAAGGCTAATGAGGTGCCTCTGTTTACTTGAAGGCTAATGGCGGGCCTCTGTTTACTTGAAGGCTAATGGCGGGCCTCTGTTTACTTGGCTCATGGTGGGCCTCTGTTTACTTGGCTAATGGCGGGCCTCTGTTTACTTGGCTAATGGCGGGCTTATGTTTACTTGAAGGCTAATGAGGTGCCTCTGTTTACTTGAAGGCTAATGACGGGCCTCTGTTTACTTGTAGGCTAATGTAGGGCTAGTTGGAATGCTGCTGATGACAATGGCTACTTTTCTTGCTGATTGACTACTCATAAATTGACGAGAAACGTGCTTGCTGTTGATGTGGAATTGATGAAGAATCGTGCTAGTGACTTGAAAGCTACTTGACTTTCTGTTGAAGTCTTAAATAAATTAGCTTGCTAATGATGACATGATGGCTATTTGAATAGCTGATGATAATGGGCTTATTGTCTATTTTCTTGCTAATTGGCTAGTTGAAATCTTGACGGCTATTTGGCTTGCAGTTAAAATCTTTATAGCTAGTTTGTGAACTGAAGAGAAGTCGGCTAGCTGGTGATGACTTGATGGCTAGTTTCATTGCTTTTGATGTCTGGATGGCTAGTTGGCTTTCTGTTAATGCATTGAAGGCTATTGAAATTGCTTATGATGACTTGGCTTATTCTCTACTTTCTTGTAAATGATTGGCCAGTTGGTTCCTGCTGATGATTTAATGGCTAGTTGGATTGCTTATGATGTCTTGATGGATACTTGTTTTGCTTCTCTTGACAGCTACTTTTCTTGCTACTAATGAATAGATTGTTTATTAGTTTACTACTGATAACACGACAGCTATTTGACTTATTGCTGTTGATTTAATGGCTAGTTGGCTTGTTGATGATGTCTTGACAATCAGTTGGCTTGTTGCTGATGACATGACGGTTAGGTAGCTTGTTGATGATGTCTTGACGAATACTTGGTTTGCTTCTCTTGACTTAGCTACTCTGCCTGCTTCTAATCACTTGACAGCTACTTTTCTGTCTACTAATGAATAGATTGTTTATTAGTTTACTACTTACAAAACGACAGCTATTTGACTTACTGCTGTTGATTTGATGGCTAATTGGCTTGTTGTTGATGACTTGATGGCTAGTATGCTTGTTGATGATGAATTGATATCTAGTTGGCTTGCTTATGATATCTTGATGGATACTTGGTTTCCTTCACTTGACTTAGCTATTCTGCCTGCTGCTAATCACTTGACAGCTACTTTTCTTTCTACTAATGAATAGATTGTTTATTAGTTTACTACTGATAACACGACAGCTATTTGACTTACTACTGTTGATTTGATGGCTAGTTGTCTTGTTGCTGATGACTTGACTGCTAGGTGGCTTGCTGATGATGTCTTGACAGATACTTGGTATGCTTCTCTTGACTTTGCTATTCTGCCTGCTGCTAATCACTTGACAGCTACTTTTCTTTCTACTAATTAATAGATTGTTTATTAGTTTACTACTTACAACACGACAGCTATTTGACTTACTGCTGTTGATTTAACAACTAGTTGGCTTGTTGTTAATGCTTTGACAACTAGTTGGCTTGTTGCTGATGACTTGACTGCTAGGTGGCTTGCTGATAATGTCTTGACAGATACTTGGTATGCTTCTCTTGACTTTGCTATTCTGCCTGCTGCCAATCACTTGACAGCTACTTTTCTTTCTACTAATGAATAGATTGTTTATTAGTTTACTTCTTATAACACGACAACTATTTGACTTACTGCTGTTGATTTAACGGCTTGTTGGCTTATTGATGATGCCTTGACAATTAGTTGGCTTGATGCTTATGACTTGATGGCTAGGTGGCTTGCTGATAATGTCTTGATGGATACTTGGTTTCTTTCACTTGACTTAGCTATTCTGCCTGCTGCTTATCACTTGACAGCTACTTTTCTTTCTACTAATGAATAGATTGTTTATTAGTTTACTTCTTATAACACGATAGCTATTTGACTTACTGCTGTTGATTTAACAACTAGTTGGCTTGTTGTTGATGCTTTGACAACTAGTTGGCTTGTTGCTGATGACTTGTTGGCTAGTTTGATTGTTGTTGATGAAATGGCGTCTAGGTGGCTTACTGATGATGACTGGATGGATAGTAGCCTTGCTGTAGATGACGTGATTGTTAGGTGGCTTGCTGGTGATGACGTAATGGCTATTCGAATAACTGAATATGAATTGGCTTAATGTCTATTTTCTTGCTAATAATGGCTAATTGGCTTGTTGTTGAAATCTTGATGGCTATTTGGCTTGCTGTTAAAATCTTGATAGCTAGTTGGTTTGCAGCTGATGACTAGAGGGCTAGTAGATTTCAAATTTATGAACTGAAGAGAAGTCGGCTTGCTGCAAATGACTTGATGGCTAGTTGCATTGCTTTTGATGTCTGGATAGCTAGTTGGCTTGCTGCGGATGACAGGACGGCTAGTTGGCTTGCTGCTGATGACGTGATGGCTAGTTGGCTTGCTGCTGATGACTTGATGGCTAGTTTGCTTTCTGTTAATGCATTGAAGGCTATTCAAATTGCTTATGATGACTTGGCTTATTCTCTACTTTCTTGTAAATGATTGGCCAGTTGGTTCCTGCTGATGACTTAATGGCTAGTTTGATTGCTTATGATGTCTTGATGGATACTTGTTTTGCTTCTCTTGACAGCTACTTTTCTTGCTACTAATGAATAGATTGTTTATTAGTTTACTACTGATAACAAGACAGCTATTTGACTTACTACTGTTGATTTGATGGCTAGTTGGCTTGTTGCTGATGACTTGACTGCTAGGTGGCTTGCTGATAATGTCTTGACAGATACTTGGTATGCTTCTCTTGACTTAGCTATTCTGCCTGCTGCCAATCACTTGACAGCTACTTTTCTTTCTACTAATGAATAGATTGTTAATTAGTTTACTTCTTATAACACGACAGCTATTTGACTTACTGCTGTTGATTTAACGGCTTGTTGGCTTATTGATGATGCCTTGACAATTAGTTGGCTTGATGCTTATGACTTGACGGCTAGGTGGTTTACTGATGATGTCTTGATGGATACTTGGTTTCTTTCACTTGACTTAGCTATTCTGCCTGTTGCTTATCACTTGACAGCTACTTTTCTTTCTACTAATGAATAGATTGTTTATTAGTTTACTACTTACAACACGACAGCTATTTGACTTACTGCTGTTGATTTGATGGATTGTTGGCTTGTTGATGATGACTTGATGACTAGTTGGCTTGTTGCTGATGACATGACAGCTAGGTGGTTTACTGATGATGTCTTGACAGATACTTGGTTTGCTTCTCTTGACTTAGCTACTCTGCCTGCTTCTAATCACTTGACAGCTACTTTTCTGTCTACTAATGAATAGATTGTTTATTAGTTTACTACTTACAAAACGACAGCTATTTGACTTACTACTGTTGATTTGATGGCTAGTTGTCTTGTTGCTGATGACTTGACTGCTAGGTGGCTTGCTGATGATGTCTTGACAGATACTTGGTATGCTTCTCTTGACTTTGCTATTCTACCTGCTGCTAATCACTTGACAGCTACTTTTCTTTCTACTAATGAATAGATTGTTTATTAGTTTACTTCTTATAACACGACAACTATTTGACTTACTGCTGTTGATTTAACGGCTTGTTGGCTTATTGATGATGCCTTGACAATTAGTTGGCTTGATGCTTATGACTTGATGGCTAGGTGGCTTGCTGATGGTGTCTTGATGGATACTTGGTTTCTTTCACTTGACTTTGCTATTCTGCCTGCTGCTTATCACTTGACAGCTACTTTTCTTTCTACTAATGAATAGATTGTTTATTAGTTTACTACTTACAACACGACAGCTATTTGACTTACTGAGGTTGATTTAACAACTAGTTGGCTTGTTGTTAATGCTTTGACAACTAGTTGGCTTGTTGCTGATGACTTGACTGCTAGGTGGCTTGCTGATGATGTCTTGACAGATACTTGGTATGCTTCTCTTGACTTTGCTATTCTGCCTGCTGCTAATCACTTGACAGCTACTTTTCTTTCTACTAATGAATAGATTGTTTATTAGTTTACTTCTTATAACACGACAACTATTTGACTTACTGCTGTTGATTTAACGGCTTGTTGGCTTATTGATGATGCCTTGACAATTAGTTGGCTTGATGCTTATGACTTGATGGCTAGGTGGTTTACTGATGATGTCTTGACAGATACTTGGTTTGCTTCTCTTGACTTAGCTACTCTGCCTGCTGCTAATCACTTGACAGCTACTTTTCTTTCTACTAATGAATAGATTGTTTATTAGTTTACTACTTACAACACGACAGCTATTTGACTTACTGCTGTTGATTTGATAAATTGTTGGCTTGTTGATGATGACTTGATGACTAGTTGGCTTGTTGCTGATGACATGACAGCTAGGTGGTTTACTGATGATGTCTTGACAGATACTTGGTTTGCTTCTCTTGACTTAGCTACTCTGCCTGCTGCTAATCACTTGACAGCTACTTTTCTTTCTACTAATGAATAAATTGTTTATTAGTTTACTACTTACAACACGACAGCTATTTGACTTACTGCTGTTGATTTGATGGATTGTTGGCTTGTTGATGATGACTTGACTGCTAGGTTGCTTGCTGATGATGTCTTGACAGATACTTGGTATGCTTCTCTTGACTTTGCTATTCTGCCTGCTGCTAATCACTTGACAGCTACTTTTCTTTCTACTAATGAATAGATTGTTTATTAGTTTACTTCTTATAACACAACAACTATTTGACTTACTGCTGCTGATTTAACGGCTTGTTGGCTTATTGATGATGCCTTGACAATTAGTTGGCTTGATGCTTATGACTTGATGGCTAGGTGGCTTGCTGATGATGTCTTGATGGATACTTGGTTTCTTTCACTTGACTTAGCTATTCTGCCTGCTGCTAATCACTTGACAGCTACTTTTCTTTCTACTAATGAATAGATTGTTTATTAGTTTACTACTTACAACACGACAGCTATTTGACTTACTGCTGTTGATTTAACAGCTAGTTGGCTTGTTGTTGATGCTTTGACAACTAGTTGGCTTGTTGCTGATGACATGACAGCTAGGTGGTTTACTGATGATGTCTTGACAGATACTTGGTTTGCTTCTCTTGACTTAGCTACTCTGCCTGCTTCTAATCACTTGACAGCTACTTTTCTGTCTACTAATGAATAGATTGTTTATTAGTTTACTACTTACAAAACGACAGCTATTTGACTTACTGCTGTTGATTTGATGGCTAATTGGCTTGTTGTTGATGACTTGATGGCTAGTATGCTTGTTTGATTATGAATTGATATCTAGTTGGCTTGCTTATGATATCTTGATGGATACTTGGTTTCCTTCACTTGACTTAGCTATTCTGCCTGCTGCTAATCACTTGACAGCTACTTTTCTTTCTACTAATGAATAGATTGTTTATTAGTTTACTACTGATAACACGACAGCTATTTGACTTACTACTGTTGATTTGATGGCTAGTTGTCTTGTTGCTGATGACTTGACTGCTAGGTGGCTTGCTGATGATGTCTTGACAGATACTTGGTATGCTTCTCTTGACTTTGCTATTCTACCTGCTGCTAATCACTTGACAGCTACTTTTCTTTCCACTAATGAATAGATTGTTTATTAGTTTACTTCTTATAACACGACAACTATTTGACTTACTGCTGTTGATTTAACGGCTTGTTGGCTTATTGATGATGCCTTGACAATTAGTTGGCTTGATGCTTATGACTTGATGGCTAGGTGGCTTGCTGATGATGTCTTGATGGATACTTGGTTTCTTTCACTTGACTTTGCTATTCTGCCTGCTGCTAATCACTTGACAGCTACTTTTCTTTCTACTAATGAATAGATTGTTTATTAGTTTACTACTTACAACACGACAGCTATTTGACTTACTGCTGTTGATTTAACAGCTAGTTGGCTTGTTGTTGATGCTTTGACAACTAGTTGGCTTGTTGCTGATGACTTGACTGCTAGGTGGCTTGCTGATGATGTCTTGACAGATACTTGGTATGCTTCTCTTGACTTTGCTATTCTGCCTGCTGCTAATCACTTGACAGCTACTTTTCTTTCTACTAATGAATAGATTGTTTATTAGTTTACTACTTACAACACGACAGCTATTTGACTTACTGCTGTTGATTTAACAGCTAGTTGGCTTGTTGTTGATGCTTTGACAACTAGTTGGCTTGTTGCTGATGACTTGTTGGCTAGTTTGATTGTTGTTGATGAAATGGCGTCTAGGTGGCTTACTGATGATGAATGGATGGATAGTAGACTTGCTGTAGATGACGTGATTGTTAGGTGGCTTGCTGGTGATGACGTAATGGCTATTCGAATAACTGAATATGAATTGTCAATTTTCTTGCGAATAATGGCTTCTTCTTCTTCTTCGTTCTTAATTGAGAATATGGTGGAGGATTCAGACAACAAGTCCAACTTCGTGAACATACCGGAATGTGGTCTCTAGTTTGGCAGGTGCCCCATATAATTTTCCCCTGAGTGGGGTGGGCAGGGGCCAGTATCTGACTCGTGCCTGGCTATACAAAGTACATTCCTGAAGTACGTGCTCCGTATTTTCCGGCTAATTGGCTTGTTGTTGAAATCTTTATAGCTAGTTGGATTGCTGCTGATGACTTGATGGCTAGTTGGATTGCTGCTGATGACTTGATGGCTAGTTGGCTTGCTGCTGACGACTTGATAGCTAATTTGCTTTCTGTTAATGCATTGAAGGCAATTGAAGACTTGATGGCTGTTTGGCTTCTTACTGGTGACTTGGCGGTTATTTGGCTTTCTCCTCATGACTTGACGACTATATGACTTTCTACTGATGACTTGACGACTTTTTGGTTTTCTACTGATGACTTGACGACTATTATGCTTGGTACTAATTACTCGATGGCTGTTTGGCTTCTTACTGGTGACTTGGCGGATGTTTGGCTTTCTCCTCATGACTTGACGAATATATGACTTTCTACTGATGACTTGACGACTATTTTGCTTTCTTTTGATGACTTTACGACTATTTGACTTACTGCTGTTGATTTCACGACTGTTTTGCTTGCTACTTATTACTTGGTGGTTGTTTGGCTTCTTACTGAAGATTTGACGGTTTTAGGATTATTACTGATAACTTGACGACTAGATTCACTTGCTATTTATGACTTGACGGCTTTTGGGCTTGCTACTGGTGACTTGACTTATTACTAATGACTTGCTGACTTTTTTCCGTATTCTGATGACTTGACGACTTTTTCCCTTGCTGTTTATGACTTAGTGGCTTTTTTACGTTGCTACCGATGACTTGACGACTACTTTAAATTATGATGATGACTTGATGGCTATTTGGCTTGCTAATGAAAACTTGACGGCTGATTGGCTTTATACTTATGACTTGACGGCTTTAGGCTTACTACTCATGACTTGGCGATTGTTTGGCTTTGTCGACTGGCTTGACGACTATTTTTCTTGCTAACGACGACTTTACGACTGTTTGACTTACTGTTGATGACTTGACTATTTTGCTTGCTAATGATGACATTACGGCTATTTGACTTACTGCTGATGACTTGACGACTAATTTGCTTGCTACTGATGACTTAAGGGCTGTTTGGCTTCTTACTGGTGACTTGGCGGTTATTTGGCTTTCTCCTCATGATTTGACGACTATATGACTTTCTACTGATGACTTGAAGACATTTTGGTTTTCTACTGATGACTTGACGACTATTTTGCTTTCTTTTGATGACTTGACTACTATTTTGCTTTCTTTTTATGACTTGACGACTATTTTTCTTGCTAACGATGACTTTACGACTGTTTTACTTACTGCTGTTGATTTGACGACTGTTTAGCTTGACTATTTTGCTTTCTTTTGATGACTTGACGACTATTTTGCGACTGTTTGACTTACGGCTGTTGATTTGACGACTGTTTGGCTTTCTCCTCATGACTTGACGACTATATGACTTTCTACTGATGACTTGACGACTTTTTAGTTTTCTACTGATGACTTGACGACTATTTTGCTTGCTAACGATGACTTTTTGGCTATTTGACTTACTGCTGATGACTTGACGACAAATTAATTTGCTTGCTACTGATGACTTGATGGCTATTTGGCTTCTTACTGGTGACTTGGCGGTTGCTTGGCTTTCTCCTCATGACTTGATGACTATATGACTTTCTACTGATGACTTGACGACTTTTTGGTTTTCTACTAATAACTTGACGACTATTTTGCTTTCTTTTGATGACTTGACGACTGTTTTGCTTGCTAACGATGACTTGACGACTGTTTTATTTACTGCTGTTGATTTGACGACTGTTTAGCTTGCTATTGATCACTTGATGGCTGTTTGGCTTCTTACTGCTGACTTAGCGGTTGTTTGGCTTTCTCCTCATGACTTGACGGCTATATGACTTTCTACTGATGACTTGACGTCTTTTTGGTTTTCTACTGATGACTTGACGACAATTTTGCTTTCTTTTGATGACTTGACGACAATTTTGCTTGCTAACAACGACTTTAAGGCTATTTGACTTACTACTGATGACTTGACGACTAACTTGCTTGCTACTGATGACTTGATGGCTGTTTGGCTTCTAACTTGTGACTTGGCAGATGTTTGGCTTTCTCCTCATGACTTGACGACTATATGACTTTATACTGATGTCTTGACGACTTTTTAGTTTTCTACTGATGACTTGACGACTTGTTTACTTTCTTTTGATGACTTGACGACTATTTTCCTTTCTTTTGATGACTTGACTACTATTTTGCTTGCTATTGATGACTTGATGGCTGTTTGGCTTCTAACTTGTAACTTGGCGGTTGTTAGTCTTTGTCCTCATGACTTGACGACTATATGACTTTACACTGATGACTTGACGACTATTTTGCTTTCTTTTGATGACTTGACGACTATTTTCCTTTCTTTTGATGACTTGACGACTATTTTGTTTGCTAACGGTGACTTTACGGCTATTTGACTTACTGCTGATGACTTGACGACTATTTTGCTTGCTATTGATGACTTGATGGCTGTTTGGTTTCTTACTGGTGACTTAGCGGTTGTTTGGCTTTCTCCTCATGACTTGACGACTATATGACTTTGTACTGATGACTTGACGACTTTTTGGTTTTCTACTGATGACTTGACGACTATTTTGCTTTCTTTTGATGACTTGACGACTATTTTGCTTGCTAACGATGACTTGACGACACTTTTGCTTGCTAACGATGACTTTACGACTATTTGACTGACTGCTGTTGATTTGACGACTATTTAGCTTGCTATTGATGACTTGATGGCTGTTTGGCTTCTTACTGGTGACTTGGCGGTTATTTCGCTTTCTCTTCATGATTTGACAACTATATGACTTTCTACTGATGACTTGACGACTTTTTGGTTTTCTACTGATGACTTGACGACTTTTTGGTTTACTACTAATAACTTGACGACTATTTTGCTTTCTTTTGATGACTTGACGAAAATTTTGCTTGCTAACAACGACTTTACGGCTATTTGACTTACTGCTGATGACTTGACGACTAATTAATTTGCTTGCTACAGATGACTTGATGGCCGTTTGGCTTCTATCTTGTGACTTGGCGGTTATTTGGCTTTCTCCTCGTGACTTGACGACTATATGACTTTCTACTGATGACTTGACGACTTTTCCTTTCTTTTGATGACTTGACGACTATTTTGTTTGCTTGCTACTGATGACTTGATGGCTGTTTTGCATTCTTTTGATGACTTGAAGACAATTTTGCTTTCTTTTTATGAGTTGACGACTATTTTGCTTGCTACTGATGACTTGATGGCTGTTTGGCTTCTTACTGGTGACTTGGCAGATGTTTGGCTTTCTCCTCATGACTTGACGGTTATATGACTTTCTACTGTGACTTGACGACTTTTTTGTTTTCTACTGATGACTTGACGACTATATGACTTTATACTGATGACTTGACGACTTTTTTGCTTTCTTTTGATGACTTGACTAATATGTTGCTTTCTTTTGATGACTTGACGACAATTTTCTTGCTACTGATGACTTGATGGCTGTTTGGCTTCTAACTTGTGACTCGGCGGTTGTTTGGTTTTCTCCTCATGACTTGACGACTATATGACTTTATACTGATGACTTGACGACTATTTTGCTTTGTTTTGATGACTTGACCACTATTTTTCTTTTTTTGATGACTTGACGACTATTTTGTTTGCTAACGGTGACTTTACGGCTATTTGACTTACTGCTGATGACTTGACGACTAATTTGCCTTCTATTGATGACTTGATGGCTGTTTGGCTTCTTACTGGTGACTTGGCGGTGTTTTGGCTTTCTCCTTATGACTTGACGACTATATGACTTTCAACTGATGTCTTGACGACTTTTTAGTTTTCTACTGATGACTTGACGACTTGTTTGCTTTCTTTTGATGACTTGACGACTATTTTGCTTTCTTTTGATGACTTGACGACTATTTTGCTTGCTACTGTTGACTTGATGGCTGTTTGGCTTCTTACTGGTGACTTGGCGGTTGTTTGGCTTTGTCCTCATGACTTGACGACTATATGACTTTATACTGATGACTTGACGACTATTTTGCTTTCTTTTGATGACTTGACGACTATTTTCCTTTCTTTTGATGACTTGACGACTATTTTTCTTGATAACGCTGACTTTACGACTGTTTGACTGACTGCTGTTGATTTGACGACTAATTTGCCTTCTATTGATTACTTGATGGCTATTTGGCTTCTTACTGGTGACGTGGCGGTTGTTTGGCTTTCTCCTCATGACTTGACGACTATATGACTTTCTACTGATGACTTGACGACTTTTTGGTTTTCTACTGATGACTTGACGACTATTTTGCTTGCTAACGATGACTTTACGGCTATTTGACTTACTGCTGATGACTTGACGACTAACTTGCTTGCTATTGATGACTTGATGGCTGTTTGGCTTCTTACTGGTGACTTGGCGGTTATTTGGCTTTCTCCGCATGACTTGACGAATATATGAATTTTTACTGATGACTTGACGACTTTTTGGTTTTCTACTGATGACTTGACGACTATTTTACTTTCTTTTGATGACTTGACGACTATTTTGCTTTCTTTTGATGACTTTACGACTATTTTGATTGCTACTGATGACTTGATGGCTGTTTGGTGTCTTACTGGTGACCTGGAGATTGTTTGGCTTTCTCCTTATGACTTGACGACTATATGACTTTCTACTGATGACTTGACGACTTTTTGGTTTGCTACTGATGACTTGACATTTATTTTGCTTTCTTTTGATGACTTGACGACTATTTTGCTTGCTAACGATGACTTTTTGGCTATTTGACTTACTGATGATGACTTGACGACTAATTAATTTGCTTGCTACTGATGACTTGATGGCTGTTTGGCTTTTTACTGGTGACTTGGCGGTTGTTTGGCTTTCTCCTTTTGACGTGATGACTATATGACTTTCTACTGATGACTTGACGACTTTTTGGTTTTCTACCAATAACTTGACGACTATTTTCCTTTCTTTTGATGACTTGACGACAATTTTGCTTGCTAACAACGACTTTACAGCTATTTGACTTACTGCTGATGACTTGACGACTAACTTGCTTGCTACTGATGACTTGATGGCTGTTTGGCTTCTTACTGGTGACTTGGCGGTTATTTGGCTTTCCCCTCATCACTTGACGACTATATGACTTTCTACTGATGACTTGACGACTTTTTGGTTTTCTACTGATGACTTGACGACTATTTTGCTTTCTTTTGATGACTTGACGACTATTTTGCTTTCTTTTGATGACTTGACGACTATTTTGCTTTCTTTTGATGACTTGACCACTATTTTGCTTTCTTTTGATGACTTGACGACAATTTTGCTTGCTAACAACGACTTTAAGGCTATTTGACTTACTGCTGATGACTTGACGACTAACTTGCTTGCTACTGATGACTTGATGGCTGTTTGGCTTCTTACTGTTGACTTGGCGGTTATTTGGCTTTCTCCTCATTACTTGACGACTATTTTGCTTTCTTTTGATGATTTGCCGACTATTTTGCTTGCTAACAACGACTTTACGGCTATTTGACTTACTGCTGATGACTTGACGACTAACTTGCTTGCTATTGATGACTTGATGGCTGTTTGGCTTCTTACTGGTGACTTGGCGGTTATTTGGCTTTCTCCTCATGACTTGACGACTATATGACTTTCTACTGATGACTTGACGTTTTTTTGGTTTTCTACTGATGACTTGACGACTATTTTGCTTTCTTTTGATGACTTGACGACTATTTTGCTTTCTTTTGATGACTTAACGACTATTTTGATTGCTACTGATGACTTGATGGCTGTTTGGTTTCTTACTGGTGACCTTGAGTTTGTTTGGCTTTCTCCTTATGACTTGACGACTATATGACTTTCTACTGATGACTTGACGACTTTTTGGTTTTCTACTGATGACTTGACGACTATTTTGCTTGCTAACGATGACTTGACGACTATTTTGCTTGCTAACGATGACTTTACGACTATTTGACTGACTGCTGTTGATTTGACAACTATTTAGCTTGCTATTGATGACTTGATGGCTGTTTGGCTTCTTACTGGTGACTTGGCGGTTATTTGGCTTTCTCCTCATGACTTGACGACTATATGATTTTCTACTGATGACTTGATGACGTTTTGGTTTTCTACTGATGACTTGAGGACTATTTTGCTTTCTTTTGATGACTTGACGACTATTTTGCTTTCTTTTGATGACTTGACTATTTTTTTTTCTTGCTAACAATGACTTGACGACTATTTTGCTTGCTACTGATGACTTGATGGCTGTTTGGCTTCTTACTGGTGACTTGGCGGTTGTTTGGCTTTGTCCTCATGACTTGACGACTATATGACTTCATACTGATGACTTGACGACTATTTTGCTTTCTTTTGATGACTTGACGACTATTTTCCTTTCTTTTGATGACTTGACGACTAATTTTCTTGCTAACGATGACTTTACGACTGTTTGACTTACTGCTGTTGATTTGACGAACTTGCTTGCTATTGATGACTTGATGGCTGTTTGGCTTCTTACTGCTGACTTGGCGGTTATTTGGCTTTCTCCTCATGACTTGACGAATATATGAATTTTTACTGATGACTTGACGACTTTTTGGTTTTCTACTGATGACTTGACGACTATTTTACTTTCTTTTGATGACTTGATGACTATTTTGCTTTCTTTTGATGACTTTACGACTATTTTGACTGCTACTGATGACTTGATGGCTGTTTGGTTTCTTACTGGTGACCTGGAGGTTGTTTGGCTTTCTCCTTATGACTTGACGACTATATGACTTTCTACTGATGACTTGACGACTTTTTGGTTTTCGTCTGATGACTTGACATTTATTTTGCTTTCTTTTGATGACTTGACGACTATTTTGCTTGCTAACGATGACTTTTTAGCTATTTGACTTACTGATGATGACTTGACGACTAATTAATTTGCTTGCTACTGATGACTTGATGGCTCTTTGGCCTCTTACTGGTGACTTGGCGGTTGTTTGGCTTTCTCCTTTTGACGTTATGACTATATGACTTTCTACTGATGACTTGACGACTTTTTGGTTTTCTACTAATAACTTGACGACTATTTTGCTTTCTTTTGATGACTTGACGACAGTTTTGCTTGCTAACAACGACTTTACGGCTATTTGACTTACTGCTGATGACTTGACGACTAATTAATTTGCTACTGATGACTTGATGGCTGTTTGGCTTCTTACTGGTGACTTGGCGGTTATTTGGCTTTCGCTTTATGACTTGACGACTATATGACTTTCTACTGATGACTTGACGACTTTTTGGTTTTCTACTGATGACTTGACGACTATTTTGCTTGCTAACGATGACTTTACGACTATTTGACTGACTGCTGTTGATTTGACGACTATTTAGCTTGCTATTGATGACTTGATGGCTGTTTGGCTTCTTACTGGTGACTTGGCGGTTATTTGGCTTTCTCCTCATGACTTGACGACTATATGACTTTCTACTGATGACTTGATGACGTTTTGGTTTTCTACTGATGACTTGACGATTATTTTGCTTTCTTTTGATGACTTGACTATTTCTTTTTACTTGCTAACAATGACTTGACGACTATTTTGCTTGCTACTGATGACTTGATGGCTGTTTGGCTTCTTTCTGGTGACTTGGCGGTTGTTTGGCTTTGTCCTCATGACTTGACTACTATATGACTTTATACTGATGACCTGACGACTTATTTGCTTTCTTTTGATGACTTGAGGACTATTTTTCTTTCTTTTGATGACTTGACGACTATTTTGCTTGCTACTGATGACTTGATGGCTGTTTGGCTTCTTACTGGTGACTTGGCGGTTGTTTGGCTTTGTCCTCATGACTTGACGACTATATGACTTCATACTGATGACTCGACGACTATTTTGCTTTCTTTTGATGACTTGACGACTATTTTCCTTTCTTTTGATGACTTGACGACTATTTTCCTTTCTTTTGATGACTTGACGACTATTTTTCTTGCTAACGATGACTTTACGACTGTTTGACTTACTGCTGTTGATTTGACGACTGTTTAGCTTGCTATTGATGACTTGATATCTGTTTGGCTTCTTACTGGTGACTTAGCGGTAGTTTGGCTTTCTCCTCATGACTTGACGACTATATGACTTTCTACTGATGACTTGACGACTTTTTGGTATTCTACTGATGACTTGACGACTATTTCGCTTTCTATTTATGACTTGACGACTAATTTTCTTGCTAACGATGACTTTACGACTATTTGATTTACTTCTGATGACTTGACGACTAACTTGCTTGCTACTGATGACTTAATGGCTATTTGGCTTCTTACTGGTGACTTGGCTTTTGTTTGGGTTTCTCCTCATGACTTGACGACTATATGACGTTATACTGATGACTTGACGACTTTTCTTTTCTACTGTTAACTGGACGACTATTTTGCTTGCTTTTGATGACTTGACGACTATTTTGCTTGCTAACGATGACTACGGCTATTGACTTACTGCTGATGACTTGAAGGTTTTTAGGACTGTTACTGATAACCTGATGACAAGATAGACTGCTATTTATTACTTGACGACTATTTTACTAACTATTTATTACTTGACGACTTTTGGGCTTGCTTCTGGTTACTTGGCGGTTTTTTGACTTATTACTAATGACTTGACGACTATACGCCTTTCTACTGATGACTTGCCTTTTTTGTTTCCTACTAACGACTTGACGACTTTTTCGATTGCTACTGATGACTTGACGACTATTTGACTTGTTACTGATTACTGGACTACGATTTAGGCTGTTACTGGTGGCTTGACAGTTATTTGGCTTGGTTATGATGACTTGACGGCAAGTTTACTAGATGATAATCGCTGATTGGTTTTCAGTTAATGAGTTGTAGGGTATTTGGCTTTATGCAGACGACAAGCCTCTTCTGCGAGCTGTTGACGTCTAGTTGAGTTGCTGCTGATTAATAGACAGCCATTTGGCTTGGAGTTGATGACTTTAGGCTTTTCGGCGGGCTGCCTTTGACCTTAATGCTATTTGTCTTGCTGTTTAATGTCTTGAGGGTTATTGGGCTAGATTTTGTTTCACTTATAAGTTAGTTAGCGGAATGTTGTTGGCATGATAGCTATTTTAGCGGATTTTGTTTAGATGCTACGAGTTAGCGGGCTGCGAGTAATTTGATTGCTAATTAGCTTGCAGCTGGAATTTTGAAGTCTATTTCGCGGCGATATATGACTTGACTGCTTGGTTTTGGTTTTCTGTTGAATTGAAGGCTTTCGTGCGTGTTATAATTGACTAGGGCAGAGGCTTCTGATGACTTGGGTGTAGTTTACGGGCTTCTGATGACTTGGGTGTAGTTTACGGGCTTCTGATGACTTGGGTGTAGTTTACGGGCTTCTGATGACTTGGATGTAGTTTACGGGCTTCTGATGACTTGGATGTAGTTTACGGGCTTCTGATGACTTGGGTGTAGTTTACGGGCTTCTGATGACTTGGGTGTAGTTTACGGGCTTCTGATGACTTGGATAGAGTTTACGGGCTTCTGATGACTTGGATGTAGTTTACGGGCTTCTGATGACTTGGATGTAGTTTACGGGCTTCCATTTTCAATCTGGATATTGCTGGTCTGCTTTTTGTTTTCTCGATAACGTGCTGTTGTTGTCGGTAAGTTGGTTAGCTTGTCTGTCAGTTGTATTTACGGTGTTGTGGTTTTGTGTCTGTTAATGGATTAGTTGTCGTTGGTTGGTCGGTTGTCGGTTAGTGGTGTTAGTTGTGGTTCGTAGTTTTGTGGTAGTTGGTTGGTTGGTCGTCGATTAGTGGATTAGTTGTCGTTGGTTGGTCGGTTGTCGGTTAGTGGTGTTAGTTGTGGTTCGTAGTTTTGTGGTAGTTGATTGGTTGGTCGTCGATTAGTGGATTAGTTGTCGTTGGTTGGTCGGTTGTCGGTTAGTGGTGTTATTTGTGGTTCGTAGTTTTGTGGTAGTTGGTTGGTTGGTCGTCGATTAGTGGATTAGTTGTCGTTGGTTGGTCGGTTGTCGGTTAGTGGTGTTAGTTGTGGTTCGTAGTTTTGTGGTCGTTGGTTGGTTGGTCGTCGATTAGTCGATTAGTTGTCGTTAGTTGGTCGATTGTCGGTTAGAGGTGTTAGTTGTGGTTCGTAGTTTTGTGGTCGTTGGTTGTTTGGTCGTCGATTAGTGGATTAGTTGTCGTTGGTTGGTCAGTTGTCGGTTAGTGGTGTTAGTTGTGGTTCGTAGTTTTGTGGTCGTTGGTTGGTTGGTCGTCGATTAGTCGATTAGTTGTCGTTAGTTGGTCGATTGTCGGTTAGAGGTGTTAGTTGTGGTTCGTAGTTTTGTGGTCGTTGGTTGTTTGGTCGTCGATTAGTGGATTAGTTGTCGTTGGTTGGTCAGTTGTCGGTTAGTGGTTTTAGTTGTGGTTCGTAGTTTTGTGGTCGTTGGTTGGTTGGTCGTCGATTAGTCGATTAGTTGTCGTTGGTTGGTCAGTTGTCGGTTAGTGGTTTTAGTTGTGGTTCGTAGTTTAGTGGTCGTTGGTTGGTTGGTTGGTTGATTGGTCGTCGATTAGTGCATTAGTTGTCGTTGGTTGGTCGGTTGTCGGTTAGTGGTGTTATTTATGGTTCGTAGTTTTGTGGTCGTTGGTTGGTTGGTTGGTCGTCGATTAGTGGATTAGTTGTCGTTGGTTGGTCAGTTGTCGGTTAGTGGTGTTAGTTGTGGTTCGTAGTTGTGTGGTCGTTGGTTGGTTGGTCGTCGATTAGTGGATTAGTTGTCGTTGGTTGGTCGGTTGTCGGTTAGTGGTGTTATTTATGGTTCGTAGTTTTGTGGTCGTTGGTTGGTTGGTTGGTCGTCGATTAGTGGATTAGTTGTCGTTGGTTGGTCAGTTGTCGGTTAGTGGTGTTAGTTGTGGTTCGTAGTTGTGTGGTCGTTGGTTGGTTGGTCGTCGATTAGTGGATTAGTTGTCGTTGGTTGGTCGGTTGTCGGTTAGTGGTGTTAGTTGTGGTTCGTAGTTTTGTGGTAGTTGGTTGGTTGGTCGTCGATTAGTGGATTAGTTGTCGTTGGTTGGTCGGTTGTCGGTTAGTGGTGTTAGTTGTGGTTCGTAGTTTTGTGGTCGTTGGTTGGTTGGTCGTCGATTAGTCGATTAGTTGTCGTTAGTTGGTCGATTGTCGGTTAGAGGTGTTAGTTGTGGTTCGTAGTTTTGTGGTCGTTGGTTGTTTGGTCGTCGATTAGTGGATTAGTTGTCGTTGGTTGGTCAGTTGTCGGTTAGTGGTTTTAGTTGTGGTTCGTAGTTTTGTGGTCGTTGGTTGGTTGGTCGTCGATTAGTCGATTAGTTGTCGTTGGTTGGTCAGTTGTCGGTTAGTGGTTTTAGTTGTGGTTCGTAGTTTAGTGGTCGTTGGTTGGTTGGTTGGTTGATTGGTCGTCGATTAGTGCATTAGTTGTCGTTGGTTGGTCGGTTGTCGATTAGTGGTGTTATTTATGGTTCGTAGTTTTGTGGTCGTTGGTTGGTTGGTTGGTCGTCGATTAGTGGATTAGTTGTCGTTGGTTGGTCAGTTGTCGGTTAGTGGTGTTAGTTGTGGTTCGTAGTTGTGTGGTCGTTGGTTGGTTGGTCGTCGATTAGTGGATTAGTTGTCGTTGGTTGGTCGGTTGTCGGTTAGTGGTGTTATTTATGGTTCGTAGTTTTGTGGTCGTTGGTTGGTTGGTTGGTCGTCGATTAGTGGATTAGTTGTCGTTGGTTGGTCAGTTGTCGGTTAGTGGTGTTAGTTGTGGTTCGTAGTTGTGTGGTCGTTGGTTGGTTGGTCGTCGATTAGTGGATTAGTTGTCGTTGGTTGGTCGGTTGTCGGTTAGTGGTGTTAGTTGTGGTTCGTAGTTTTGTGGTAGTTGGTTGGTTGGTCGTCGATTAGTGGATTAGTTGTCGTTGGTTGGTCGGTTGTCGGTTAGTGGTGTTAGTTGTGGTTCGTAGTTTTGTAGTCTATCGTGGTCTGTTGTCGGTTAATGGTGGTAGCTTATGTTCGTTGGTTTGTGTTATTTTGTTTGTGATATGTTTTTGTTTACTGTGTACATATACACTTATACTACACACTTATCTGATTTTCACCATTTCTGGTCATCTAGCTGATGGGTCCTCTAACCGATGTCCTCTATTTGATGGGTCCTCTAGCTGATGGGTCCTCTAGCTGAAGGGTCTTCTAGCTGATGGGTCCTCTAGCTGATGGGTCCTCTAGCTGATGGGTCCTCTAGCTGATGGGCCCTCTAGCTGATGGGTCCTCTAGCTGATGGGTCCTCTAGCTGATGGGTCCTCTAGCTGATGGGTCCTCTAGCTGAAGGGTCTTCTAGCTGATGGGTACTCTAGCTGAAGGGTCCTATAGTTGGTGGGTCCTCTAGCTGATGGGTCCTCTAGCTGAAGGGTCCTATAGTTGGTGGGTCCTCTAGCTGATGGGTCCTATAGTTGGTGGGTTCTATAGCTGACGGGTCATCTAGCTGATGGGTCCAGTATTTAATGGGTTCTCAAGTTAAAACGGTCCTTTAGTTGATGAAGCCTCTTGTTGATGTTTCCTCATGTTTGATTTTCTTGATGGGTCCTATTGACTACGTAGTGACGATGTTAAAAAATAAACAGTCCTTGCTTGTTCCACGAACAAATCATAATCCACACACAGAATCCACACAACTTTGCCCATTTAAATGTGTGTACCAAAGATAGTTACGTTATACAGTTGAGCTAGTTTATCTTGTGAGGTCTTTGCAATAGCCAACACACTGCAAAAAAATTCCTACATCAATAATTAACACAACCGGCCTGTTTTCACAAGAAAGGGAAATAGTTGTTGAACACACCATGCCATGAGTTTTGACATGCGTGTTGTTTCATTTATCTCCCCTCCCCTCCCGGTTGTCCTTGCCACCATTAGTTTCCCTTTGACCATCTCCCATTGGTCGTCGCGTGAACACTAGCTCAGCTACCCACATGTCAAAACACACCAGCACACGTTAACCTTGCACTAGATACTGTCCTACACCCATCGAACATACACGAATTTTACACTATCTCACTACACATTGTTTACACGAAGAACTTTCACGTACACACAAAACTCCGTCATCACACAACCTACCCAACTGTAGTCACCATACAACATATACATATATCAGTATCTATATATTTGTTAACCTAGCTTAGATCTTTTTAAAACTGTTTTGTATAACTAAAGCATCTATCAACATTGTGAAGTACTTAGGGTATAATTCGGAATTCTTTCTCGTAACTTGTTTTAAAAATGTAATACTACATCACACAAATCCAACACGTTTCAATTTGCATTATTTTCTTTGAATTGTTTTAAACCGAAGGTGGATTTTCCCCCATACTTTAAATTTAAGAATGCTTCTTAAACACTTAAACAGCTCACGAAGAAAGAGAGAACTAGTCTTTGAAACTTGATGTATTTTATTAGATAAATAAGATGCCTCTAACGAGGAGCCTTATTTTACTTACTTTGTAAGCTCTCCCCCCCCCTTTCCACACCCACACCCAAACTACTCGCCCCATCAGTTTACCATAGTGTGGGTGGACAATGGTTGAATTATAAATTTAATGTTTGATTTTAATATTACGTTCCAGATTGTCTGTGGGGGGAGGGGGGGGGGGGTCGGCATGACGGTGGCCGGAAAGAACCACAAATGAAAAAAGCGAAACGAGAAAAAGCGCAAAACAAAAAGCGCAACGGAAAAAAGCGCACACGGAAAAAATCGCAAAGAGAAAAAAGCGCACACAGAAAAAAGCGCAAAGAGAAAAAAGCGCAAAAAGAAAAAAGCGCACACAGAAAAAAGCGCAAACGGAAAAAAGAGTAAAGAGAAAAAAGCGCACACAGAAAAAAAGCGCAAACGGAAAAAGCGCACACAGAAAAAAAGCGCAAACGGAAAAAAGCGCAAACAGAAAAAAAGCGCAAACAGCGGGGGTGGTAGTGGTGGCGGTGGTGGTGGTGGTGGCTGTTGTGGTGGTAGCGGGAGTGGTAGTGGTAGCGGTGGTGGTAGTGGTGGTGGTGGTGGTGGTGGTGGTGGTAGCGGGGGTGGTAGTGGTGGTGGTGGTGGTGGTGGTGGTGGTAGCGGGGGTGGTAGTGGTGGCGGTGGTGGGTGATAGTACTACTTTCAGGTGATGAAAGTAATCGAGGAGTTGAAAAGTAACACGTTTTAATGCGTATGGGTGGCACCACTTGTATCACCAGTTCGGATGTTCGTTGGGGTGGGGGAGGTTTTTTGCCTACAATTTAAAGGTTGACTGAGATGTTCGGATAGTTTGTGTCACCACTTAAAATGTTAGTTGGAGTGGGAGCGATGTTTTTACGGATTATAATGATAAGGGGAGGGGGGTGCTAATATGTGTAATTACTCACTTTATCAGACTCGATTTTGTTAAACATGTTATATGTGAGTTCTCAGTTACCCTCGCATAAGCTGTATGTAAACGTGTACACGTAACACAAAAGCTGTCTGTACACAAAAGAGACGGAAGAACCAAATGTTATTATTTTCAAAATTTCCCCAGTTTTTAAAGAGCCACCAACATTTTTTTTCAATATTTGGTATTTGATCAGGATTAGGTACATACATTGTATTTGTTACATAAAATAAATACTATTAAATATGAAATAATATGTATTCATATAAAAACATATACGTTTTGACAGAATATTAACCTTAGTAATCAAATAATATAAGTATAGGACTATCGAAATCAACTTTAGAGGATGTTAACTTTTTCTCTTTCTTTCTTTACGGATATCCCCGGCTCAGGAGGTTCTCCCATATGTCAGGCAGGCCTCAACATGACGAACTCCGACTATCTGTTTTGGTTCGTTTGGGGTCAAAACGGCCAATGACAAAACGGCCCCGTCAAAGCGACCCCGTCAAAATGTTAGTTGCTGGACATATGCCCTATGTTAGTTGCTGGGCATATGCCCCACGTTAGTTGCTGGGCATATGCCCCATGTTAGTTGCTGGGCATATGCCCCATGTTAGTTGCTGGGCATATGTCCCATGTTAGTTGATGGGCATATGCCCCATGTTAGTTGATGGGCATATGCCCCTGTTAGTTGATGGGCATATGCCCCATGTTAGTTGAGCGTAGACCGCTGCCTGTGATGCCGATCTCTACCCGACGAATGAACCGTTGACATGAAGTAGCCAATATGGCCGACCAGTCGATGCAGCATCCATTTATTGTGATCTGGCAGATCGATGGCAGCAGTTCGATTACCTGACGTAGGTCACGGTCACGATGTTTGGGGTCACGTGGTTTCTGGGAGATTAATTTTCTAATGGTGGGTGTTTTGTGATTGGGGGGGGGGGGGGGGGTTAGTCAGGGGGTAGTTCACAAATTCTAACGCTGGGTGTGCTGTGAGGGTGGGGGGGGGGTGGAGTCAAGGGGTAGGGGTCTGGCTGGGGAAGGGGGGAGTGGTATCAGACGGGGGGGGGGAGGGATTGGGGTCAGAAGGGGGTAGTACACACATTCTAATGATTAGTGTGTTGTGAGGGTGGGGGTGGGGGTGGAGTCAAGGGGTAGGGGTCTGGCTAGGGAAGGGGGGAGTGGTATCAGACGGGGGGGGGGAGGGAGAGGTGTCAGAAGGGGGGTAGTACACACATTCTAATGATGGGTGGGTGGTGAGGGTGGGGGAGTGGGGTCTGGCTGGGGGAGGGGTGAGTGGTGTCAGAAGGGGGTAGTACACACACTCTAATGATGACAGTGTTGTGAGGGTGGGGGAGTGGGGTAAGACAGGGGGAGGGAGTGGTGTCAGAAGGGGGGTAGTACGCACATTCTAATGATGGGTGGGTGGTGGAGTGGTAGGGGGACTGGCGACCTGCTGGGGTCGTTGGCATATTCTAATGATGGGTGGGTGAATTTTCTAACCAATTATAAAGAGGGTCGGGCTGTTAATGTGAAAATTTAATGAGTCGGGGGTGGAAGGGATAGTGGGGGGGGGGGGGGGTGATGCACTCACTTTTCATAAGGGAATGTAGGGGTTGATTTGTGACAAATTGCATTGAGTATGGATGTGTGTGTATTGTATCACCTAATCTAATTTAGGACAAGGTGGGTGGAGGGTTGTGTCACCAATTCTACTGTTGTTGAGGGGTGGGGGTGGGATGGTTCTAATGTTTGTTAACGTGGTCTCGTGGCTTGTCTTACCAATTCTACCGTTGGTAGGGGGTTCGTCATGAATTGTAATGAGGGGTGGGGGTGGGTGGAGGATTGCTTAGCTACGTAGCTACAAATTTTATTTACATGCTCAGACTCTTGATTTTCTCAAAGTTGTTATATTAGAGTTCGAAGCTACCATCGCCAACAGCCGTCTCCCCCCCCCCTGTAAATGTGTACACATAAAACAAAAAAATGTTCACTATGCGAAGCAACTACCTGCTTTGCTGTATGGACGGCTAAGTAAGAGCTAGCCTTTACAAAACATGCTGTTACAATTCTACTGAAATACAGGTCTACCGTCAGGTTTCATGCGTCGATCACATTTTATTGGGTGATCTGCGCATGTCATTGTGATGTCACATACTGTCACGTGCTACAATTAACTTGCAATCACTCAATAAAAATTCGTGACTTAGTGTAGGTGGTGTCTTGGGGTTAGCTGCGTCTGGGTGTTAGTGGTGTCTTGGTGTTAGTGGTGTCTGGGTGTTTAATGGTGTATTGGTGTAAGTGATATATTTGAGTTTTGTGGAGTATTGGTATTAGTTGTTTGTTGGTGTAAGTGGTGTCTTGGCATGATGTCTTGGTGTTCAGTGGTGTATTGGTGTTGGCTGTGTCTTGGTGGTGTCTTGGTACTCAGTGTTATCGTTGTGTTTAGTGGTATCTTGGTGGTTGTTGTGATTTGGTTATGGATGTGTCATGATGTTTGATGGTCGATTGTTTTTTGTGGTGTATTGGTGTCAGTTGATGTCTTGATGTAATTGGTGTCTTGGTGTTTAGTGTTTAGTGGTGTCACGTCGGCACTTTTATTTCATTTTATTGAACACGTTTTACTCCTTTACAAAAGCACACTTCGTATTTCGTTACAAAATATTCCTGAATTAAATAAGTTTGTATTCATGGTTCCACGTAATGTGTAATTTGTGTATATTGTTTTCCGTTTAAATTACTTAAAGTTCATGTAATTTACACGTTGAGGACATTACTAATTTCCCAATTAGATTTCAACCATATACATTATTCTTTTCTTTATTTACTCTTTTTATTCCCGCCTCAGGCATGTAATTGACAGCGTCAGTTGTGTGTTCGCTTTAGTGAATTCAACCATATAAAAATAAGTCTTTCGGACAACAATTTTTTTATCTGTGGATTGAATAGACTTTGTTCCAGCAACTAATTCTATAAAGTAATAGATGACTAAAGTTCTTGTTTCTCTGACATCCGCCTACGGTGCATAAAGTGGAGTTATCAATCTACAAGTAAGCTTAAAGTTGTGACTCTAGGCAATCGTGTGCTCTACCCCTTGACCACGCACATCACATAGACCAATACACGGTGGATGTTTACACATGCCCCAGAAAATAACGGTGTCTGCGTTTGTTGTGTTTGATATGCATTATCGCCCTTGGTTCGATGCTGCCGACAGTTAACGCCCTTTAAAAAGCAACCATTCAATGTCTAGCGCGATCACGCGTGACGTCATGAATCCTTGATTCCACTTGTCACGATTTTAGTTACAGATACAGACCTGGCAGGGGGAAGGGGGAGGTCGAGTGGTAGGGTAGGGTCTATCAAACATGACAACATTATATCACGTAACTGCCGCAGTCGGTTATTTATGACAGACGGAACGGCAGGTCGGTAACCTGTGGATCAACGCGCGCTAGAGAACACTTCATCCGTCATCAGTGGCCGGCGTCTGTCATAAAATATGACAGACTGTAAACAATGACATAACGGAAAGGAAAAGTCGTTAAATCAGCTTACTCTTATCTTTTTAAAACGTGAAGATATTTGCTTTTGATGATAAGAAATTTTTCTTTTTAGTTAAAAATGTGAATATGATTTTTGTTTAAAACGTGAATAAGTTTGTAGTTGAAGAATGAATATTTATATGTTTTTCTTTTTTATTTGACTACGTTTGTTTTTAAATAGTAATGAAGACACGTTACTTTTTTTTACATGAGTGTAGGCCTACATCTGTATACTAAAATGGTGTCTTCAATACAGCCGAAAAAACAGCGATATGATTATCGTCTCGTGCAACGAACAAAAAAAATAAATAAACGAACTGTTCCATGAAAAAATGTGCCACCAATCTCACAGAATGAACTTTTAATAGGACACAGAGTCTCTAAACGAAGTGTCTCCCAGAACGAACAGTTCCAATGAACTGACTCGCCGAACACCAATCACACTGTTTAACTTAACGAACTGCCTCACCAAACAAACCCTCAGCCGAACAAAATATATCACAAAACGCTGTCTCGACGAACGAATGGTCTCACGAAAGTCTCATCTAAAGAAACGTCTTACTAGACGCACCTGCCTCATTGTTAAAACCGCCTCACTAGACGAACTGCCTCATTGCTGAAACTGTCTCAACAAACGAACTGCCTCGCCGAACGAACTGTCTCACAAAACTTACTACTTCAAAAGACTAGCTCGCCCAACACCTGTCGAAGTCTATGAAACTAATTGTTGACTCATCTCTACAAAAGACGCCACTGTTTCCCCACATTCTATTACTCCACGATTTATTCAACATTATGTAACAATACCCACTCTTCCCGTTCACACTTCTCGCTATTGATACAACTTTCACCTACATATTCAGTGCTCAAACTTTTGTCCTTAAATCCATGTAAGCGACACTTCTGTTAGTACGATACAGCGTTGGTCACCATTGTATACAACAACCCACTGAATATTTCACTGACAATACCGTCACGGTGGACCTGCGTTCACTCAAGCAGAAAACAACAACAAAGGTATCGTGACTGCTCTTTACGACCTGTGAATAGATGAAATGTGGGTCAGCCGCGTGTCTTTCAGCCAATCAGGGTAGTGCTGGGTAATAGAGATGGTAGTTTTTTTTTTGGTTCCTGTTTGAGAGAAGTGGTTCCCAAACTATGCGCCTCCGGGTCTTATTTAGAGCTAGAAACAGCAAAGTTAAAAAATGTATACCTTCTTCTTCTTCTTCGTTCTTAATTTTAGTGTTGGAAGCGATGGGATACCTCTCCAACACTAATTAAGGATACGTGTCAACGGATTATGCGCCATTGAGGCCATTGACTCCGATTTCAGCCTGCTTTTCTTTTTGGATTTGCTTCCATAGCCTTTGTCCAACCAAGAACAAACTACAAGGTAGCAGTTGTTTGATTTTGGAGTTGTCTCTCCTAGAAGAGTTGCTGTCCCCAGCTAAAGAGCCTCATCTGCCCGAGGGTTCGAACTAGACAGTTTTCGGTTTAGCAACCTTGAGCTTTACCGACTCGACCACGCCGATTCCGATTATACCTTCAAATGTTGACTAACATAAAATTACCTTTTACAGAAAAAAGTGCCCTACTTTTAGATATCATGCAAACGTATGGACGTTTACATTTTTTTGTTATTGTTTACACTGTTTCGTCGCGACTAGTCCATGAAATGTAGGTTAATTAATCAAGAAAGATTTGTGACACGTAGCCAGTGTGGTACAATATGTTTGGAACAGCATCTTTTTACTGCTGTTTATATATATATATATAAAGCGAGAGTGATCTCCCTTGAACGTATGTGTATATCCTTATGTAACAGTAAGGGGGGTGGCACTTTCAGTGCAACCGAGCTACGGAATTGTTTCTAAGTAATGTTGGTTATCTGTACTTTAGAAATCGGAAATAAATTACCACTTCCGTATATCAGAGGCATTCAAAATTTGAGAGTATTTGAAATATAAGTTCTTAAACTTATATTTGAAGTTTGGTATACCGAACTAAAACAGTACTCAAGATATCGTGTTCCCACGGAAAAGTGCTACTTCCGGTTACCGGAAATCGTTCAAAGCTCTGCATATTATCAAATACTTACATTTGAAATTTCTTAAAGCTTACTGACGGCACTCAAGTAATCATGTTTACACATACATTCATACGCACACACACACACACAAATACACACACAGAGAAGGACATGATTGCAAACTTTTTTTGCCCCGGAAGGTTGTAAAATATCAACATTTGTCACAATCTCTAATCAGAATTTTCGCCCAATACAACCACTTTTCTTTCGAATACGATAAAGTAGGGAGGTGTCAAAATCTTATTAAGTTGTTTTTCTCACTGTTACAATATTTTCTCTATGAGCTGTATCCTATACAATAAAGTTAAAAAGCATGTAGCCTAGCGGAGAGGGGGTAAAAATGTGTGTCGACCAGGGCACCGATGTGTTTGGTGACTTGATTACAGGTGTGTCCCACCCCCCTGTATTGGTAATTCAAATTGCTTCAACTTAAACGTCTCGTGTAGCTTTAAACACACCGTACGTTGAAGGGGCTCATTTGAAAAAAATCCGCACAGTCTGAGAATCACTGACGTTTAGCACGGAGAGTGGACCGAAGCGGGTCCGTCGCGCAGAGAAGCGACGCAGGACGATACTAGACTTACACGGCAACCCTAAACACACACATACACACACGTTTTACCGCCAAGTAGTTTGGCGTGTGGACATATTTTAAAGGTGAACTTTTTAGGTGTGCTAACGACAGTCGCCTTACACACACACTTGTATTTCAAAAAAGAAACAACCCGAAACGAAACAAAGCCTATATTTTCATATCAGTCTATCACTTTATCACTCAGTAGTCTTGCGTTCGCGCCACAACATTTTGCGACATCCTCGACAGGCCCTATCTATTTATAGACACAAGTCACGATCCGAAGTGTGTAGGGTTTGGAATTTAATGGGCCGGCGAGTTTTTTTTTTTAAGTTTCAGTTGTCACACCATTCGCGCTTCTGCTTTAGGTCGATACGCACCTCGCCGTGCAGTCTCGTGCCGCGTGCGGTGTGTAGTCGTACTCGTGTGTCGGTGCACACACAAACAGGACACACACAAAGGGCCTACTCGGGTATCTGTGTAGTACATAATAAAAGGTGTTTGGTGCTATTCCGGGATAGAAGAGTTCTTACCTTTTTTTTAAAACACTGACGACATTCTGTACCACACCGTCTTGTGTAGTATTGGTTCTCTGGTTTATGTGTTAGGTGCAGTAAAACACTATTTACATCTAGTCTAGTGATTGTTTATACTTAGATTCTAGGTAGATTTCAATTTAGTTTATTATCAATTACTCAATACTAGCCGGTGCCTATTGCTCGCTGTGTATTTATTTATGTAAGTTAATAAAATAGGCCCTGTTTATATTAACATAACTAGGCCTATTACTTATAAAGTTATAATAATAGTAATAGTATACTTAGGCCCTACGGACATTTTAAATATTTTTTTACGCTGAGTTGGAATATTTTCTTTTTCAGAAAACTGCATTTATTTCTATTCGGGTTAGATTTACATCTGAGTTTATCAATGTAGGTAGACTAACAAACAAGCGTGGCAAAACAAATGACATTGTGTTAGACTAAAGGTAGCCTAGGTGTTGCTACACAAATGAGAACAGTTTAAAACATCACCCAATGTAATTCAACTTCAACAGTTCAGTAAGGGTGGAAGTCAATTTCATTATGGATACGACAGTGAGATCTATATTATACATCAGTTTTCTATAGGCCTAGATCTTGACTATTCTTTACAATCTATAGTATAGGGCCAACTGTATCCTATTTTATCAGCTATAACAAAAAAAAGTACATTTTGTGGAAGAGACTTTTCGGATTAACAGACCTTGTGGATAAAGGAAACAGACCTTGTGGATAAAGGAAACGGACCTTGTGGATTAAGGAAATAGACCTTGCGGATTAAGGAAGTAAAATGGATATGGTTCAAGTCTTCCAACGAACTAAACTACACATGAACACCTTTTTGGTGTGGTGTAGCATCCTACTTGCTGCAGAAATTTCAGGTGAGTGGCTAGAAATATTTTGTTTCCAGTAGCATTTTCTCTGATTGTGCTGTACTTTAACTATTATACATATTAAGTATTAAGTAAACTTCTGTTTGGAACTTATATACTTTCGACAGGGGAAGGGGTATTTATTACTATTTAAGTCTATTACTAGTCTCTACACTCTATCGGTATGCAAACATTTGCCAGTGAAGCGATTATTTGAACACTTGTCTAAAACTAAAAGTAATTATCTCACGTCAATCACAGAGTTTTAAATTTAACCATTTTTTAGGAGGGGAGGGGGGGGGGTGTACGGCTAACCGAAGTATGTCACGTAGGCGGCTACCATATCAAATGTAGGTTTATTTAACAGAATAATAATTTGAACTAAGGCGTGATGTGTGTGTATGCCTACATTTTGAGTATTTTATGTTGTGTGTATATGCCTACATTTGGACTGTTATGTTGTGTGTACCTATATGCCTACAATTCGACCATGAGTTATGTTGTGCGTATATGCCTACATTTTGACTATGTTATGTTGTGTGTATATGACTAGATTTTAACTGTTATGTTGTGTGTATAGGCCTACATTTTGACTGTTATGTTGTGTGTACCCATATAACTACATTTGGACCATATAGTCCTACCTAACCAACGCTACAGTCTACATACTTAATCCTAGGCCTGCCTACATATTACTAATTACATTAATTACCCAAAACCATCGTGTCTATGGTCAAGAAAACCGAGGGGAATCAGTCTAATAAAACTAATTAAACAATTAATCACAGGCAGGGCTGTTATGACAGGTTCACTTGATTAGTTACACCGTAGCATAGGCCTACTACACTGTTATTAATTATACATAGTTCGTGCTGTCGGGTCGGTATATCGCTGTTTAAAGAAACATATGAACTCTAGTTCATCTGCGGTATAGACCGTCCGATCAACTCTACTTCACCTGCGGTATAGACCGTCCGATCAACTCTACTTCTACTGCGGTATAGACCGTCCGATCAACTCTACATCATCAACCGTATAGACCACCGCAACTTTTAACAAATGTATCATGTGTTGTTAATAATCCTAAAAAAAATGTCTGCTGTATAATGAACATGTGATTTATCCTCATTTATCAAAACTTATTATGAGAGGGGTAAGTAGTTGGTTAGTGATACAGAATAATGCTGAACTCCGCACTTTTAGCTAGAGCGAGGGGGCGAAGATGTGTAAAATATATATGTGTGTGGAGTCGGGGTGGGGGGGGGGGGTGAAACCGTAAATTTAAAAAAGTTTTAAAAGCGTGTAAGACCCCAAAGCTATAATACAACGCCCCTGTGTCCATCCAGCTCTGATGGGTAACTAACTCACATTAAGGAAAATATAAAGGCGGCTGGGCATAGTGTTGACCACACTAGCTCTTCATGTGCCGAAGTCACGGAAAACAGATGAACTCTACTTCATCTGCCCCATGTGTCTTGGGCACGAAAGGGAAAAAGAAAAAATCCTCAAGTTAGAACAACAGACAGATCCCCCCCCCCCCCCCCCCCAACCAAAAAAAAAAGATAGAAAAAACAGCGATTTTTACGTAACTAAAAAACTGGAGGAGAGTCGAACGGTCCCTGTTTTGACTTGTTTCCGGAGAGGGGGGAGCGGGGCTCACATCATTGTGTTATAGAGTCGGACACGTGACTTTTACACTGTTGTCACCGTGACACGTGACTTTTAGACCGCTGTCAGCGATTTTCTCCGAACAGTTTCCGGTGTTTGGCACGAAGTAAGGGACGTTGTTAAGACAGACAGACATACCCCAGATAGACCTGGTCCGGACTCTACTGCTCTAAACATTGGCGTGTCTTAAAATAGCTTTTAGCTTTGTGGTGGTGATTTCCTTCCTTTCCTACGAGATACTTTCGGTTGAAAGTCATGCTAAGGAACCATCGTACTAAGTAACTAGGCGGAGGTGTGTAGAGGGGGGGGGGGTTGTTGAGGTGGATGTCTTGATAGGAGTTGTTTACTGACACGCTTGACTGCCCATAGACTAGATAGTCTTCTTTCTGGTAAACTTTGTGGGTTGGAATGTACTGTTATGTCAGGAATAAGACTAAATATTCTTCTTACTGGTAAACTTTGTGGGTTGGAATGTACTGTTAAGTCAGGAATAGTGGAAAGTTCAAGTTAGTTTTACTGTGTAGGCCAGATTGAGTTCTGTTTGAAATTTTTAAATGAATAAGTTGTATCATGGCCTAGATGTATGGGTACATGTATGGGTACATGTATGGGTACATGTATACACTATATCACCGCCTAGATGTATGGGTACATGTATGGGTACATGTATGGGTACATGTATGGGTACATGTATGGGTACATGTATGGGTACATGTATGGGTACATGTATGGGTACATGTATGGGTACATGTATGGGTACATGTATGGGTACATGTATGGGTACATGTATGGTTACATGTATACACTATATCACCGCCTAGATGTATGGGTACATGTATGGGTACATGTATGGGTACATGTATGGTTACATGTATACACTATATCACCGCCTAGATGTATGGGTACATGTATGGGTACATGTATGGTTACATGTATACACTATATCACCGCCTAGATGTATGGGTACATGTATGGGTACATGTATGGGTACATGTATGGGTACATGTATACACTATATCACCGCCTAGATGTATGGGTACATGTATGGGTACATGTATGGTTACATGTATACACTATATCACCGCCTAGATGTATGGGTACATGTATGGGTACATGTATGGTTACATGTATACACTATATCACCGCCTAGATGTATGGGTACATGTATGGGTACATGTATGGTTACATGTATACACTATATCACCGCCTAGATGTATGGGTACATGTATGGGTACATGTATGGGTACATGTATGGTTACATGTATACACTATATCACCGCCTAGATGTATGGGTACATGTATGGGTACATGTATGGGTACATGTATGGGTACATGTATACACTATATCACCGCCTAGATGTATGGGTACATGTATGGGTACATGTATGGGTACATGTATGGTTACATGTATACACTATATCACCGCCTAGATGTATGGGTACATGTATGGGTACATGTATGGGTACATGTATGGTTACATGTATACACTATATCACCGCCTAGATGTATGGGTACATGTATGGGTACATGTATGGGTACATGTATGGGTACATGTATACACTATATCACCGCCTAGATGTATGGGTACATGTATGGGTACATGTATGGGTACATGTATGGGTACATGTATACACTATATCACCGCCTAGATGTATGGGTACATGTATGGGTACATGTATGGGTACATGTATGGGTACATGTATACACTATATCACCGCCTAGATGTATGGGTACATGTATGGGTACATGTATGGTTACATGTATACACTATATCACCGCCTAGATGTATGGGTACATGTATGGGTACATGTATGGGTACATGTATGGTTACATGTATACACTATATCACCGCCTAGATGTATGGGTACATGTATGGGTACATGTATGGGTACATGTATGGGTACATGTATACACTATATCACCGCCTAGATGTATGGGTACATGTATGGGTACATGTATGGGTACATGTATGGGTACATGTATACACTATATCACAGCCTAGATGTATGGGTACATGTATGGTTACAGTTACATGTATGGTTACATGTATGGTTACATGTATACACTATATCACTGGTTAAATCAACCATTCAGACCCCTCTATGTGTAACTAGTGTAACAATTTACGTTTTATCATAAAAACTTAACATTTTTCAAAAGGTAAAAATTTACTTTTCATCATAAATCCTTACCCATTTTCTAATGGTAATAATTTACGTTTCGGCACAAAACCTTACCAAGTCCTTTAATTTAACTTCTTTTTTTCCATAGACGCTAACTTTGGCCAATTGACAAAAACCTTCTAATTTATACTCTCTGTTATACTAAAAAAAACGTATGAAAACCACATGGGATTCACGTCAATAACATACTTATATGTTGGCCGAAGTAATTATAAAGTGTTGGTTAAAACAGATTTGTCGATTATTTCAAATCGATTTCGATCGATCCATGTAGAAAATCGTATGAGAGCGTGCATGGTGGTATCGATTTTTTTATTTAAAAAAAAAACCTCGCGACGTCCTACAAAATACCCTTTGAACCTACCGTAATGAACCCTCTACCTGTCGTGTTATGGGTATTGTACTCTACTGTAATGAACCCTCTACCTGCTGTGTTATGGGTATTGTACTCTACTGTAATGAACCCTCTACTCTCTACTAGATGTGTTATGGGGCTTGTACTCAACTGTAATGAACCCTCTACCTGTCGTGTTATGGGGCTTGTACTCAACTGTAATGAACCCTCTACTCTCTACTAGATGTGTTATGGGGCTTGTACTCAACTGTAATGAACCCTATACTCTCTACTAGATGTGTTATGGGGCTTGTACTCAACTGTAATGAACCCTCTACCTGTCGTGTTATGGGGCTTGTACTCAACTGTAATGAACCCTGTACTCTCTACTAGATGTGTTATGGGGCTTGTACTCTACTGTAATTAACCCTCTATCTGCCGTATTATGGGGCTTGTACTCTACTGTAATTAACCCTCTACCTGCCGTGTTATGGGTATTGTACTCTACTGTAATGAACCCTCTACCTGCTGTGTTATGGGTATTGTACTCTACTGTAATGAACCGTCTACTCTCTACTAGATGTGTTATGGGGCTTGTACTCAACTGTAATGAACCCTCTACCTGCCGTGTTATGGGGCTTGTACTCAACTGTAATTAACCCTCTACCTGCCGTGTTATGGGTATTGTACTCTACTTAATTAACCCTCTACCTGCCGTGTTATGGGTATTTACTCTACTGTAATTAACCCTCTACTCTCTACCTCTACTTCACCACTAATAGCCAAACACTTGAAGATTCATAGATCTATATCATACTTCAATTCATGACCCCGTAACTGACTCATTGCAACAGTTCTCATTCATCTATTGTATTCTCATTCTATCTAATTGTGTATTATAACTGTTATATTATTTCTTTATTCCAAAATTACTGATATGTCGTTACTACTCAAGTGCCTTTTTATTAAAATGTTACGTTTTTTTTTTTTTTTTTTTTTTTTTTTAAACGGCTTTTGTGAAACAAGGCCTTCGTGACTACTGTCATTACTGTTATTAAATAAAGTTACTAATCCGAAATATATTTTTAAAAATACTTCTTTAGTTACCAATAATTAGAAAAAAATATATTACTATTTCATCTAGTAAATAATATTTAGGCCCATTCGCCTAAGTACTTCAATGTTTATCACAGAAATATAAAAAGTGTTCAGACTATTTAAATCGATGAATGTGATTCAGTCCAGTACTTGCTTGTGTGTTCTGTAGCCCTACCACAGCGACAAATGTCTCGCTGTTGGTTGGTAGTTCACACGAGTTCAGACATTATCCTCAACCCGGAAGTCGAACAGAAAAGAAACGTCGGACGTAGAAATGAGGCGTGTTTCGTGCTTTTATTTTTTTCCTTGGAGAAACGACCCATTAAAGTGGCCTAAATATTTTCTCTTCAGAAATTACTCGTATACAGCCCTAAATTCTTTGTTGGAGAAATGGTCAATTAGAGACCCTAAATTACCTGTTGGAGAAATAGCCATTGAAAGTCTCTTGGTGAAATGGCCCTTATATAGCCCTAAACCTCTACGTCACTTACATGACATAACAAGATGACGTAAATCTATCGATGTTTTGAGCTATTTATATTTCCTAAATCTTCTGCCCCGCTACTCAACGTAAATAATACCACATTTTTAAAAATATTTTCCCCACATTTTGCTTTTAATATTACTCTATCGATGATTGCCATAACATATACCCACACGAAAAAAAACCAATCTTACTTGATTGTAAATCAAACTGAAATTCGTATTTCCTTGATGAACTTAAGAGGCGTAACGTGGGGGGGGGGGGGCATATGTCCCCGGGCGCCGACCTTAGGGGGGGGGCGCCAAATTGAAAGTTTGAGGGGGGGTGGAAATGAAAAGTTCGAGGGGAGGGGTGCAAATCGAAAGTTTGAGGGGGGGGGGGTGCAAATGAAAATTTCGAGGGGGGGGTGGTGCAAATCGAAAGTTTGTCCCCGGGGTCGCTACGCCTCTGATGAACTTTTAGGTAAGTCATGCCACATCGTGTATAATTTTTCTTCACTAGTTCAGTCTCTCAAGATAAATAGACATATGGTCTACAGTTCATAAATTAGTTTTATCTGGTCATAATCAATCACCCCCCCCCCCCTCATACACATAATCAATGTACATAAATCACATGGACCTAAACCCGACCAGACGTTAAATCTTAAATACCATCACGCAATATCGTGATGGTTAAGTCGATTATGCAGGGAGTTGCCGAACAACGTGACACTATACACGCAGTATGTGACACAACTCTGAATGATACAGTAGATGGCACTGAACGATATACCAGTCACAGCTAGGGTGTTATATCCTGGAATATAGCTGTTTTTTCTTTCATTGAGATTGTTATACCCGTTGTTTCAAATCACACTCAAATAAAAGTTTCAAACAGAAATTTTAAAATTTTGTCTGAGATTTGAAATCTAATTCTCTTTATAAACAATTTGTTTTTACCATTAGTTTAAGAATAATTTTTCCGTATCATTAAAATAAAATAATTGATCTTAAAATATAACGAAAAATAATTGATATGTAAATATTAAGACAAATTAATCGAGACATATCTGAGGTTGTGATTCAGAAAATCCAGATGTTTTCATGTGCTTAGTTTAACTCCTCTGGAAATGAACACAATTGGATCTATGCGGGGGTTTTACGGCGTCAGTAAGTTATCACTGTATTGCACCAATGTTTTTTTTAATGTTTCTTTTGCTGCTAATTGTTAAACATATCATATTATCGCGTTGACTACAAGACAGTTGTAGCTTTACGCTTAGTAGAAATACTAGGGTTGGGTTTTCTTTCTTTATCGTGAAGCGAGTTAAATAATAAATGGTACAAAGCCTGAAACTGCTCAAACATTGAGCTTTGTAACTGACGGTAAATATAGGCTAGTATTCGTCATCCCCGTCGTGTTTCTTGGTACCGCGACATGAAGTTATACTTAATGCCAAGTCATGGTTTCTGTGTACGTCCATTTTCTCTGTACACGTCCATTTTCTTTGTGTCCAATGATCTATGTGTACGGCCATGTTCTCTGTACACGGCCATGTTCTCTGTACACGGCCATGTTCTCTGTACACGGCCATGTTCTCTGTACACGGCCATGTTCTCTGTACACGGCCATGTTCTCTGTACACGGCCATGTTCTCTGTACACGACCATGTTCTACGTATTTAGCCATGTTCTCTGTACACGACCATGTTCTCTGTACACGGCCATGTTCTCTGTACACGACCATGTTCTACGTATTTAGCCATGTTCTCTGTATACGGCCATGTTCTCTGTACACGGCCATGTTCTCTGTACACGGCCATGTTCTACGTATTTAGCCATGTTCTCTGTACACGGCCATGTTCTCTGTACACGGCCATGTTCTCTGTATACGGCCATGTTCTCTGTACACGGCCATGTTCTCTGTATACGGCCATGTTCTCTGTACACGGCCATGTTCTACGTATTTAGCCATGTTCTCTGTACACGACCATGTTCTCTGTACACGGCCATGTTCTCTGTATACGGCCATGTTCTCTGTACACGGCCATGTTCTCTGTATACGGCCATGTTCACTGTACACGGCCATGTTCTCTGTATACGGCCATGTTCTCTGTATACGGCCATGTTCTCTGTACACGGCCATGTTCTCTGTACACGGCCATGTTCTACGTATTTAGCCATGTTCTCTGTACACGGCCATGTTCTCTGTACACGGCCATGTTCTCTGTATACGGCCATGTTCTCTGTACACGGCCATGTTCTCTGTATACGGCCATGTTCTCTGTACACGGCCATGTTCTACGTATTTAGCCATGTTCTCTGTACACGACCATGTTCTCTGTACACGGCTATGTTCTCTGTACACGGCCATGTTCTCTGTACACGGCCATGTTCTCTGTACACGGCCATGTTCTCTGTACACGGCCATGTTCTCTGTACACGGCCATGTTCTACGTATTTAGCCATGTTCTACGTATTTAGCCATGTTCTCTGTACACGGCCATGTTCTCTGTACACGGCCATGTTCTCTGTACACGGCCATGTTCTCTGTACACGGCCATGTTCTCTGTACACGGCCATGTTCTCTGTACACGGCCATGTTCTACGTATTTAGCCATGTTCTACGTATTTAGCCATGTTCTCTGTACACGACCATGTTCTCTGTACACGGCCATGTTCTCTGTACACGACCATGTTCTACGTATTTAGCCATGTTCTCTGTACACGGCCATGTTCTCTGTACACGGCCATGTTCTCTGTACACGGCCATGTTCTCTGTACACGGCCATGTTCTCTGTACACGGCCATGTTCTCTGTACACGGCCATGTTCTCTGTACACGGCCATGTTCTACGTATTTAGCCATGTTCTCTGTACACGGCCATGTTCTCTGTACACGGCCATGTTCACTGTACACGACCATGTTCTACGTATTTAGCCATGTTCTCTGTACACGACCATGTTCTCTGTACACGGCTATGTTCTCTGTACACGGCCATGTTCTCTGTACACGGCCATGTTCTCTGTACACGGCCATATTCTCTGTACACGGCCATGTTCTCTGTACACGGCCATGTTCTCTGTACACGGCCATGTTCTACGTATTTAGCCATGTTCTACGTATTTAGCCATGTTCTCTGTACACGACCATGTTCTCTGTACACGGCCATGTTCTCTGTACACGACCATGTTCTACGTATTTAGCCATGTTCTCTGTACACGGCCATGTTCTCTGTACACGGCCATGTTCTCTGTACACGGCCATGTTCTCTGTACACGGCCATGTTCTCTGTACACGGCCATGTTCTCTGTACACGACCATGTTCTCTGTACACGGCCATGTTCTACGTATTTAGCCATGTTCTCTGTACACGGCCATGTTCTCTGTACACGGCCATGTTCTCTGTACACGACCATGTTCTCTGTACACGACCATGTTCTCTGTACACGGCCATGTTCTCTGTACACAGTCAAGTTCTCTGTACACGCTTCTGTTCTCTAGGTACGGCCATGTGAGCTGTATTTTTATACTAGGTCGTCATTTTATTTTTGACTGTATTATTTAAATATTTTATGCTAGGCCTTACAGGGCCCTGTCGCTAGCGAACTTGCGAGACCCGAGTTTGTTACTGCTTCAAGTGCTTAATTATACTTTCATGCACATTTTTGTTCGCTAGATATAAACTATACAGCTGTTTATTAACATGTTTAAAGTTTTAGTTTTTCTTTATGTTTACTACACACAAAGCACGCTAAACATAGCGATTCGAGTGTTACCTAAAACGTCAACAACAACATCGCTTCCCGTGAAACTAAATATAAGTTTCTCGAGATAACATCTAGCCATAGGGCTTGCCCTTATGTTGAACATGTTCGATCTCAACCCGACATGTCCTGGATGTACGCTGACATTGATTGGCCATACAAAACTCAGGTGAACGCTGGCCCATATTTGTCTTACCTGTATCCCCCGACAGGTGATCAGGCTGTATTCGTCAAGGCACGTATTTAATCCAGCTGGTTAATGATTCGTCTTTAGCCCCAAGCCTCACACCTTGCCCCCCCCCCCTCTCCCTGTACGCAATGAGGACCGGAAACTTAATTATCAGTGATCATCATCGATGTTTAGTTAAGCTTGACTAACCTTACAGCGAACAGGGCTTGTAGTGTGGAATTCATTACATCATCCGCATCTTTAATCCGAAAATCTACGAACCTTTAATGGGCTACTTGTATTACCGAGATTTCTTAAGTTTTTGGAAAAACGTTTTTTCCTTCCGGCAACATACCAATCTTCACATCACAGCCTTGTTTACTAGGACAAATGTTCGTTCACGTTAGATGATTAGCAAAACATGTTCTATGTAATATTACTCATGTTGGTCAGTGTTTACCAGTTTCTTTCAGGCATCAACCGCCCCCTCCAACGAAATAGAATGTATGTAACAATTATATACTTTCACCACTCCCCGAAAAATTTCAAGTGCCGCCCCCCCCCCCCCCTGGTGTTTACGTTGGTTACTGGGGGGTGGTCAGTCTGTGTTACTGACCATAGTCAGCCTGCCTTTAAGAATTACTGACCCAGGTCCGTGTGCAAAGATTTGTGTATCTGACCCTGTCTGTCCGTATATGTTGCTGACCATGAAAGGATATGAACATTTCGCTATATGTATATTAATATGTCGATTACATATGACAGTATTTAACTACACTGATTATTCTCAAAACAAATGCCGTGTAGAACACATATGCATGCTTTTGCCACTTGTAGTACTTGGCATTAACTTGATAAAATGCTCCTTTGGGATGGGCGGGGGGGGGGGGGGGAATGAATAACAAGTTGTTAGTAGAAAGTCATACATTATTGCTTAGAAATAGAAAAAACAAGTTAATTAAAAAGTCTAGTGAAAATTTAAGCGCAATTTCCTTATGTTATCTGTAACAATTTTAAATCGTCATCACGTTCAATAGATGCGTCATCACGTTTCATGGCTGCGCCATCACGTTCAGTAGGCGCGCAATGGTTTTTAGTCATATAACTATATTGCTATATAGTACTGTAGTGTATTATGTATAATGTAAGTTTAAAATTTTTTTTGTGACCGAACGAAAGGATATTTTTGAAAACCTTCTTTGGCAATATTGTTCTAAATTATGGCAGGAATCGATTGGTAAATGTTTCAAGTCGCTAAGTGGTCTGGTTGCCGAGATATGGGCAAAAAACTGCATTTTTTTGAGGTCTTTTGGCTTTTCTGGGAAATTCAGGAAGGAATTCCGGAATTTTTTTGGCCCACTATCATCCTCGTAACTTGCTTAACATAGTTGCTTTTGGAACTAGTCCTCGATATTGCTTCGTTGAGGATGAGATACGACTTAAAGCTGCGAACACACATCCATCCATCCAGAAATGACGGGTTAATAAACGCAATTCTCCAGAATGGAAATTGCGCTAAAAACGAGGTTACAATTTGTCTTGATCTGAATTTTAAAGTGCTAGATACGACATGGTTCACGATAGGATTTTTTCAGTTTGTATGATAGAACTTTTAAGAAGGGTTCGGTGAATGCACATACGAAACTGAGGGGGTTCGTGTACCTTATAAAGGTTGGGAACCACTGATCTAATAGGTATCCTGTTGATCTAAAGTTTAGATAATATTTCCTATCTCACTGCCCTACACTTGATAAGTTAAGTGTAACATCCTCACAATCAAGATCTGATTAACAGGTTGTTAGCGAATGTGTCTCATGTTTTCTTCCTGCTTCTGAGAGACACATTTTCCGTTACAAATGCACACTTCCGTAATTCACATTATTCGTCATAATGTTTCTCTTTGTCATTAAATAATGATTTCGTTCTTTCATTTTTTATGAGTAATTTTTTTTTATAATTTTCCTTTTTCTTGTTTAGAAAATTCCAATTAAAAAGTTATATTTCTTTTTGAAATTGTTTCGGCTATTTTAACACCTTTTCTATACTGACTGTAAAGGAAGAATTGTAATCGTGGGAAATATACATTTCTTATTTATTTTACAACTACGTACACTTTTGACTTAGGAGTCTAAAGCTTACCATAGCTTATCCACTACAACAGTGTGAACTGTTCCTACATTATCATCATCGTTAGCGCCATCATCATCAGTTATTCTGGATGCTATCACGATCACATGCAGTAGATGGTACAGAGAGAGAAGGTTGCGTGACTGTATTGGATAATTCTTAATGCATAACATAAATACCAGCGTGAAATCAATTAATCAGGGCGTGTGGAATATTAGAAACTGTGACGAAGCCATCTTGTTTTTGGGGACATCGTGCCCAGACCAGCGGGTAAGAGAGTCACCTCCCTTGTGTGATATCTTGCGGGCTGGAATAAGGATCTTGTGGGCGGCAATTAGGATCTTGCGGGCAGCCATTAGTATCTTGCGGGCTGGAAAAAGGATCTTGCGGGCGGCAATTAGGATCTTGCGGGCAGCCATTAGTATCTTGCGGGCTGGAAAAAGGATCTTGCGGGCGGCAATTAGGATCTTGCGGGCAGCCATTAGTATCTTGCGGGCTGGAAAAAGGATCTTGCGTGCGGCAATTAGGATCTTGCGGGCAGCCATTAGTATCTTGCGGGCTGGAAAAAGGATCTTAAGGGCGGCAATTAGGATCTTGCGGGCGGCAATTAGTATCTTGCGGGCTGGAATAAGGATCTTGCGGGCGGAAATTAGGATCTTGCGGGCGGCAATTAGGATCTTGTGGGCGACAATTAGGATCTTGCGGCAGCAATTAGAATCTTGCGGTGGCAATTAGGATCTTGCGGGCGGCAATTGATCTTGTGGGTGGAAATTAGGAGATTGCGGGCGGCAATTTGGATCTTGTGGGCGGCCATTCGGATCTTGAGGCGACAATTAGGATCTTGCGGCGGCAATTAGAATCTTGCGGCGGCAATTAGGATCTTGCGGGCGGCAATTAGGATCTTGTGGGTGGCAATTAGGATCTTGTGGGTGGCAATTAGGATCTTGCGGCGGCAATTAGGATCTTGTGGGCGGAAATTTAGATCTTTGCGTGCGGAAATTGGGATCTTGCAGCGACAATTAGGATCTTGCAGTGGCAATTAGGATCTTGTGGGCGGCAATTAGGATCTTGCGGCGGCCATTAGGATCTTGTGGGCGGCCATTAGGATCTTGCTTGCAGCCAGCTCTGTCTCTAGCAGAAAGATTGAGACAGCCCAGCATACATTAGACGTTGAACATAAAGGAGTCAACGATTTCATTAGCAGACACACATAAAACGTGAGTTACAGCTCCAGATCCTTACTATTGTAACAAAGCGGCGTTTCTTTCCTGTAGTTCTACAGTACCTTACATCCACCAGCAATCTCAATATACTCAGAGTTTCTTTCAGGAATCTCTTATTGGGGGGGGGGGGGGGGCAGAGTGCCTTGATGAACGTCTACTCCCCCCGGAACGAAATAAAATTAATATAGAAAATATATACTTTGACCAGTGTCCCCCCCCCCCCCCCCCAAAAAAAAAATTAATAATTCCAGTCCTCACCCCCCCCCCCCCCCCCTCCTTCTTTGAGAACAAAGTCTGGAAGAAACACTGGATATACTACACATGCATACATACATATAAAAACACTCAAATCTGTATATTCAAATTGGGACCTATGGTGAATTACGATTGTTTAATGAAAGCTGACATAACTACGCGGGGAGTCGATGTAAATGTGTTTAACGGCATCTCTCTAAAAATCTCTCTGAAAATCTTTCTGAAAATCTCTCTGAGAATCTCTCTGAAAATCTCTCTGAAAATCTCTCTGAAAATCTCTCTGAAAATCTCTCTGCAAATCTCCCTATGACTAATATTGAGAATTTATTCCTTGACACCAGCGTTATGTTTTATTCACACGTTCACACTGACGTCATGCTGTTGGCCCGCCCACATCTCACCCCCCCCCCCCCCCAATCTAAACGATCAGTTGATAGACACAGGATATCCTCACGAATCGAAAATGGAACTTCGGTTTACGTTTGAAAATTTAATTACCCCTGAGAATACAATCCTTTTTAGTTTGACAATTATTTTTTTTAAATTGTAGAGTAATTTTTTTTCTTACAAGATTCTACTGAAACCTACAAGTTGAAAGAAAAAAAAAGAAACAAAATGTATGAATTCAAGACGGTCATATAGAATATCTTGACGACAAAAATGGTCCTAAAATTAGATAGAAAAACGTGTGTAATAAAATCAAATTTGCACAGGACACTGAGCGTGGTGGCCCGGGGGAGGGGGGAAAGTTCTGGATAATTTGAGACCATTGTATCGATCTTATTCCACCCCCAGACGAACTAGATCATAAATATTTCCTACCAGACAAGGTTTAACTGGCAACACCCACTGTTCTACAGCCA
>NW_026733324.1:0-82326 GCF_028476545.2 Physella acuta
TTATAATTGTAAGTTGCTGTTGTGGCGGTGAAAACACTTTTTTTTGGAGGATGTGATTGATAATAGTGATGGTTATCTGAGCCTATTGTTATTTATGTTTATGATGTTAGGTAACAATGTTATCAGTCAACAAAGATTGTGATAGCTTAGAATTGCTGTTGTGTGTTTTAAATTGTAAATGGTGGGGGGGGGGGGGGGGGTGGGAATTGAAAAATGTTGATAAAAGAGGATGGTTGTTATAGTAGAGGAATATTTTTACAGAATAAAAAAATTGTTATAAAGGATAACGGTCGTAAAAAATTGTAAATCTAAATGATTCCTCCCATCTTTTTACTTGTTGTAAAGCTTGTCTTGGTCTGAAATTAACTATAAGAAAAAGGTAACGATATCAAAACAATAACATAAAATTCCACTGGATTGGGCGGGTTTGGAACCTGCGTCCATTGCGCTTAGTCCTACTTCAGCTTCAGACAGATAAACCCTATAATATTTCGTCGCATTTTTGTCAAGCATATCCCGCGATCAACAAACTCAAACATGATCATAAACAATACACAACAGGATCAGTTTCAACGGCCTCTTCCCCACCCCTCCCCCTCAAACATTCAAAATATTTCCTGATCAATAAATCATTGACTGTTAACATAATTTTTGTGTTCGCTTATCGGTAAAAAAAACACAACAACTCGTAATCCCTAGTAGATCACGTGATTGGAATCCGAGATTCTCGTTGAGTTCTGCAACAAATACAACGCGATTGAAATCCATGACACGAGCTCCACGCGGTGCTTTGAGACCAGGAAATGGGCGCACCGTGTCGCCGCCATATTAAAATGACGTCACATCCGCCCTCGAAACCCTCGGCGTTGGTTGAGGGTTGGGTTTGGGGGATGAGGGTGTCACGTGACGCCAAGGACGGGTTGACGGTGGTGAACTTTTGGGTCAAGACGAGGGGTTGGGTTAGGGGTGGGTGGGGGCAGTGTGGGGGTAGGGGGGGGGGTGTAACACAATTTTAACACGGACGTATGTTGGTATTTCAATATACCTACATGAAAGAAAAATGTATTCACGTAATTACCTTCTGTTTACTTTAAGTAAGAAATAATTCACCAAACAATAATTAACAGACCTTTAATTAAGAAACAATCACCTTTGGAATTTGTATCTCTGGGACTTGTTTCCTATGTACTTGTATCTCTGAGACTTGTATATCTGTGACTTGTATATCTGGGACTTATATCTTTGGGAATTATATCTTTGTGACTTGTATCTTTGTGACATGTATCTTTGTGACTTGTTTCTTTGGGCCTTTTATTTTTGGGACTTACTTTCATCTTTGGGAAGAACGTCTACCACTCACGTTCCGAACGGATAATAATTTGTTTAGAAAATATATACTTTTACCAGTGTGCGTCTCCCCCCCCCCCCCTCCGCGGAATATTTAGTCCTCCCTTTCCCCCTTTTAGGAGAAAAAAGTCTGAAAGAAACACTGCTTGTATCTCTCTCATCTCACCTACCAGTCAACAACTTATCTTTGTCTTTGAAAAATGTATTATAGGACACGTAGGGATTATAGTGCAAGCAGTAGAATGTGATGATACGGTTAGACATTGGCTTTAGACTAGTGCTACTTACACATCTGTAATCTCTATAGACTAGACTAGCTTTGTGTGTGCTGGTAATGTAAAAAATACATACAACGTTTACTGTTACAATTAACTCGACCACACGAAACAAAAGAACTTTTAATTTCCTCTAACAATGTCACATCACAACACCGGATCGTGATCTATACATCCACTGCATCGAAACAGATAAGGGGAAGCTACTCTAAAAGCAGGATAATGTCGACATAACCCACTCCGTGCTAACAAACCTAGCGGAAGGGTTAACACACGAACTACCTGTTTGAACCTACGCGGTAATGGATCAGGTGTAATGATGTAACGGGTATTAACCAGGTCCAGCTTACATCAATATTACACCGGCCGTTTCCGGCTCTTATAGAATGATTAATCGTCTGCTAGCGAAACATTTCACCCGCTCGGAAGAAATGGGTTCCAAATTGTGCGCATCCGTTTTGTATTTTCATCCTGCGACCGACTAGGTCTAGAACCCGCGGGAGAGATTAAAAGGAATCTTGTTTTTAAATAAACCCGTTTTTGTGTTAGTTTAAAAATGTATCGATTATTTACAATAATAATAAAGGCTTATACTTCGCATTTTCAGCAATAAAATAAGTCCAAATAGTTATCTTTTAAACAATAAAATTCGTACAAGGCAGTGTTTCTTCCAGACTTTTTTCTCCTGGAGGGGGGGGGGGGGGCACTTGAAATTTTCGGGGGGGTGGTAGACTTTCTTCTGGGGGGCGGACACTGTTAAAAGTATATATTTTCTATATAAATTATATAAATTTCATTTCGTTCGGGGGGGGGGGGGGGGCGGACTTTTTTTTTCGGGGGGGAGGGGGGGGGGGGGGGGGCTTCACCTGGAAGAAACTCTGGTACAAGGGGACATCCATAAATGATGACACGCTTTTTTCGGAAATTTTTTTCCTTCCCCCCTCCCCTCCATATCGTCCCACGATATTTTGTTCCAAGATATGATTAATTTTATATCCACTACTAAATCTCTCACAGCTTTATTCTCATGATAAAGGATTGATTCAGAGAGGGGCGTTTTCGCTGAAAAACACTTAAAACACTGGTTTTAGATCCTTAACGACACAGTGGTTTTAGGTCCTTACCGTCACAATGGTTTTAGGTCCTTAACGACACACACTTTTTAGGTCCTTACCGACACAATGGTTTTAGGTCCTTAACGACACAATGGTTTTAGGTCCTTACCGACACACACTTTTTAGGTCCTTACCGACACAATGGTTTTAGGTCCTTACCGACACAATGGTTTTAGGTCCTTACCGACACAATGGTTTTAGGTCCTTACCGACACAATGGTTTTAGGTCCTTACCGACACAATGGTTTTAGGTCCTTACCGACACAATGGTTTTAGGTCCTTACCGACACAATGGTTTTAGGCATTTCACTCCAAACACGAGCTCGATGGAAACCCTTTGAGCCGCTTGAGAACAATCAATAGCCAGTCATCAATAAATCTTAAATCCTGTCATAATCTCAAAGTTTACCGGGTCGATACGCACTGATGCGTTCACGCGCAGGACAAAACGACATCCGGAAAAAACAATATATTTTTAAAATTTTTATATCTAGGTGCTTTACTGTGGAATAATGCGGTAAGGATCAAACTATTAATAGAGTATTGTTAGGGTGAGGGAAAGACTGGGTAAAACAACCAACACTTTTAGGCTGATTGTTTTCGAATCATATGTCACTGAGCGTCCAGTAATCGTTTATCATTTAGCTCGACACAGAGTGTGATGCGTTGATTTGAACGTGTACCATTTCAGTTTAGCACAGACAAACACACACATTTACCTGTGAATTCACCATTAAAAAAAAAACAAAGCACATAGAGAAATATAGTCGTGGTGGCTACATCGATAGCTCATGTAAAGAATCATCCACGGATGGGTTCAAATAGTGTGTAGACGTAGGTTCGAGTCCAAAACCCTACACCAATGATGATTTGAACAAGCTTTGAAACGAAGAAACACCTATTAAATTTAAATCGAATCGTCATTAGCTTTTCCAGCTTTTCAACACTACCTTCGCATAACTTTAGTTTAAACTGAGTACACTGCAAGCTTTGTATTCATGTTTTATACAAATTAAAACGTAAAAGTAACTCACTCTATATAGATAGGTAGATACATACATGCATAATCACACACACACGCACACACACACACAAACACACACACACATATGTATATATTTATTTATATATTTATATATTTATTTATTTATATACCCATGTCCACCTCTGCTCCCCAGTGAGCGCCAAGACCCACTTCATGTACATGACCAACCACTGCTCCAAGACCCTCCACGTCAACCAGAGCCTGCTCATCTCCCTCACACCCAAGGAGCAGCTGGCCAGAGACCGGAACAAGGACTTTGTCCACTGCTCCATGTCAGTCAATGCCAGCCGGGGCATGGGCCTGTACGTGCACTTTCTGCAGATGGGCATTTCCGCGTCACAGAGTCACAGCGACTAGTGAGTAGAGAGTTCGTATTGTCGTGTTCAATTGTAAATTTCTATACACAATCTATATTAACTTGCTTATTTTATGTACGTTGATCTATCATATATATATATATATATATATATATATATATATATATATATATATATATATATATATATATATATATATATATATATACAAAAACCAAAGTCACATCCTAAATAAAAACAACATTCTAACCTGGTATTGATAAAGTAAACAATGGTCTAATATAATGATCTAATATGTGTGTCTGTTCCTCAGCGTCCATTTGTACTCACTGTTGCCTAGGAAACGTAAAATGACACCGGATGGTGGACTGTACGGTCATCTGGATAGGTCACTCTTCATGTTTGATGAATCAGGTAGGTCATAGGTCATTTTACATGTTTGATGAATCAGGTAGGTCATAGGTCACTCTTCATGTTTGATGAATCAGGTAGGTCATAGGTCAGTTATTATGTTTGATGATTCAGGTAGGTCACAGGTCACTTTTACGTTTTTGATGAATCAGGTAGGTCATAGGTCACTCTTCATACTAATTGAATCTGGTAAATCATCGGTCAGTTTTTATTAAATCATGTAGGTCGTAACGACCAAGACCTAAACATGTTTAGTTAGTTAATACAGAAACCACACAGTTCTTCTTTGGCCAAGATATAGTTTGGATAAATTAGTCTACAAGTGGCCATCTTCTTAAAGTGTTTCAATCTTTCAGTGACGTCACTATATGAATATTACACACTCCTTGATATCCTGGCAATAGAACAACGATCAACGATCAACCATTGACCAACACTTTACTCAAATTTCTAGCATTCACCATCAAGTCAAATAAACTAGCATTCAGTTTTAAACACTTTAAGTTTCTTTAAAAAAAAAACAGTTTTCTTTTTATATTATAGTAAAAACAATAGTTGAAATCTCTTCAATACAATTTGGTGGCTAATACTTTACAACTAGAACTATATCTTTAACGAAATAATTTTGTTTTATGTACTTAAGTGCATTTCAAAGCATGATATTACGAAAGGCTTTTATACATGTTTATTCCTATAAAGATTTTCCAACAAAGATTTTTGCTTGTAGACCTACAGTAATAGCCAAAATATGCAGTAGAAACAAAGTGTACTGATTTTATTTCCAGGTGCTAAAATCGAAGATTACAAAATCTCTAAGGGCAATCTGCAGATAGAATATCTGGGGATACCAACGGTCACTGACCCAGGGTTCCGTGTGCTGGTCACTGTCTACACAGGTGAGTACTGCTGGTCAGTTCAGTGGTCAGTTGGGTTAGTTTATACGGGTCAGTTAGATGGGTCAGTTAGATGGGTCAGTTAGATGGGTCAGTTAGATGGGTCAGTTAGATGGGTCAGTTAGATGGGTCAGTTAGATGGGTCAGTTAGATGGGTCAGTTAGATGGGTCAGTTAGATGGGTCAGTTAGATGGGTCAGTTAGATGGGTCAGTTAGATGGGTCAGTTAGATGGGTCAGTTAGATGGGTCAGTTAGATGGGTCAGTTAGATGGGTCAGTTAGATGGGTCAGTTAGATGGGTCAGTTAGATGGGTCAGTTAGATGGGTCAGTTAGATGGGTCGGTTAGATGGGTCGGTTAGATCGGTCAGTTAGATGGGTCAGTTAGATGGGTCAGTTAGATGGGTCAGTTGGATGGGTCTGTTAGATGGGTCAGTTAGATGGGTCAGTTAGAGGGGTCTGTTAGAGGGGTCAGTTAGATGGGTCAGTTGGATGGGTCTGTTAGATGGGTCAGTTAGATGGGTCAGTTAGAGGGGTCTGTTAGAGGGGTCAGTTAGATGGGTCAGTTGGATGGGTTAGTTAGATGGGTCAGTTAGATGGGTCAGTTAGACGTGTCAGTTAGATGGGTCAGTTGGATGGGTCAGTTAGAGGGGTCAGTTAGATCGGTCAGTTAAATTGGGTCAGTTAGATGGGTTAGTTAAATGGGTCAGTTAGATGGGTCAGTTAGATGGGTCAGTTAGATGGGTCAGTTGGATGGGTCAGTTAGATGGGTCAGTTAGAGGGGTCAGTTAGATGGGTCAGTTAGAGGGGTCAGTTAGAGGGGTCAGTTAGATGGGTCAGTTAGAGGGGTCAGTTAGATGGGTCAGTTAGATGGGTCAGTTAGATGGGTCAGTTAGATGGGTCAGTTAGAGGGGTCAGTTAGATGGGTCAGTTAGATGGGTCAGTTAGATGGGTCAGGTTAATGGTAAGTCCTGTCAGATGGGTCAGTTAGCGGGGTCAGGTTAGTGGTCAGTCTGGTCAGAAGGGTCAGTTACACGGGTCAGTTTGTCGGGTCAGTTGGGCGGGTCAGTTAGATGGGTCAGTTTAATGGTCAATCTGGTCAGCTGGTGTCAGTTACAGGGGTCAGTTTAGTCGGGTCAATTTAGTCTGGTCAGTTCCAGTGGTCAGTTCCACTGGTCAGTTCCAGTGGTCAGTTCCACTGGTCAGTTCCACTGGTCAGTTCCACTGGTCAGTTAGACGGCTCAAATAATTATTATTAGCTTTAGCAATTTTTTAGTTTAAGCATTGCAAGCGTTAGATTTCAATCCTAATGACTTGATGTAATTAATGAATGTCCATCCATTGCCTGACAGAGTCGAGTGCCAGCCGAGGCTGTCCTGACGGCATGTTCTCCTGTCCGTACGCGCTCATTTGCATCCCCAAGGGCGTGGTGTGTGACGGTCACTTGAACTGTGGGAAGGACGACAGAGGGGACGAGGGCTGTGACAGAAACGACACTGTCACAAATTTGTTGGCCAGTTGTAAGTGTAATTGTCACAAATTTGTTGGCCAGTTGTAAGTGTTTGTCACACAATTTTTTTTCCAGTTGTAAGTGTTTGTCACAAACGTGTTGGTCAGTTGTAAGTGTTTGTAACAAATGTGTTGGTCAATTGTAAGTGGAATTGTCACAAATTTGTTGGCCAGCTGTAAAGCTCAATTGTCATAGTTTTGTTTGCCAGTTGTACGTGTAATTGTCACAAATTTGTTGGCCAGATGTAAGTGTAATTGCGACAATTGTGTTGGTCAGTTGTAAGTGTAATTGCCACAAATGTGTTGGTCAGTTGTAAGTGTAATTGCCACATATTTGTTGGTCAGTTGTAGTTATGTCACAAATATGTTGGTCAGTTGTAGTTTTGACACAAATTGTTGGTCAGTTGTAGTTTTGTCACAAATTGTTGTTCAGTTGTAGTTTTGTCACAAATTGTTGTTCAGTTGAAGTTTTGTCACTAATTGTTGTTCAGTTGAAGTTTTGTCACAAATTGTTGTTCAGTTGTAGTTTCGTCACAAATATGTTAGCTAATTGTAAGCTAGAGAAAAATAAAGTAAAATTAAACAAGAAAATTAAAAAAAATAAGTCACTATCTGCCTGACCCCAACTGAATTAAAATTTAAAATTAACATCAATTTGGATCAATTTTTTAGTGAAATTATGTAATTAAATCAACTAAATTCAAACCTTAATTTGAAAATTTTAAAAAATTACGATACTCTTTTTTAAACGTGGTTAAATTTCATTGAAATATTTTGTCAAAGAAGTTCAGAAATTGGATAATTACACATACTATTAATAGATAATTATCCATCCCATTTCATTCATAACTCTCTCCACATAAATAGTAACAAATAAATCCTACAAAATAACCTCCCTTTGATTGCTAAAGCCAATTCACAGATAATGTAATATTCAGACAGCGTCACGCAAACTTCTCCAAAAATTTTTCCACAGATTCATTAACATGGGACATAATCGTGGTCATTTGTCTCCCCCTGCTGGTGTTCGGGGCTATCACCGCTGGAATCTTCCTGTTCGCCTGGCGCTACATAAAGAAAAAGTAAGACGGATTGTCCCCCCTGTCGTGTGATGACGTGTGCATACATTTGTCATGGAGATGTGTATAGAGATATGTATGGTGGGGACGGCATGATAAATGTTGATGGGAAATATATCCAAGTCGAGGATTATATCCCATTTGATGAGGAAAATATCCCATCTGATTACATTTGATTTGAAATGGATTGTATCCCATTTGATGAAGATTATAACCAATTTGATAAAGACTATATCCAATTTGATGATGACAATAACCAATTTGATGAGAATTATATCATATTTGATAAGGATTATATCCTAATTGATAAGGATCGTAACTCGTTATATGAAGATTATAATAAAAAATCTCACCCCTAATTATGCCATGTTTATTATATATGTGAAAATTTAAAACAATGCTTTTGGTTTTTTTTTTTTTTTTTTTTTTTTTTTTTTTTTTTTTTAAATTTTGATAATATTACTAAAAGCACCAAATAGGCTACATCAAATCTTTAGAAAATCCTATAAAACAAAACAATTAAGTATTAACAAGCTGGACTGCTAACCCGTAAGTCTCGAGGTCGAATCCGGGTTCAAGTCAGTAGACCTTCGCCGAGTCCACTCAGCTCTGATGGGTACCTAACTCCTGTTAGGGAAAGTAAAGGCGGCTGAGCTAAGAGCTAGCCACAATATACCTTCATATGCCGAGGTCACAGAAACAGGTGAACTCTACTTCACTTGCCCCATAAACCGACAGGTTTGGAAGGGAAACTTTACTTTTTAAGTTTTAACAAACGCATTTTAATACATAAAGCCACACGATATTTAAAATATTAAAAAGGGCACATTAATAGCGTTTCCCGTGAGGAGGGGAGTGTCATTCAAACCCGACGGGCATCTGAGCATAGACCGGGATACTTCCATTGTGTTTTATACCAACAGTTGTGATACGCTCCACTAGATCTTCCGTTTTGGCCATTTTGACTTACGTAAAACTCATATTTTTTAAAATAGCATTAACAGATCTAGCTGACATTATTATTGTCAAACAAAAAATAAAATATTAAAATGAAATGTTTAAAAAAGTTTAAATAGATATAAATTATTTTATTTTTATTTTCAGAATCTTAAAGCCGGAAGCACCAGCTGTCCAGTTTATCCAGGTAAATGGTGGGCGTGTCAAAATAAGAACCAGCCAATCAGAATCTTCACTCTGCGCGCCACCGTCCTACGATGACGTCATGCTCCCCGCCCGGAGATCCGAACCCCCGCCTGCTTACAGCTCCCTAGACGAGACTTCCGGTGGCGCCGAGGGTATAGAGTTAAGGAACCTGAATTTAGACCTAGAGAGCAGTGCATTCAATCTCTCTTTCGTCCCCCCGGAAACCCCGCCTGGTCTTGAAGGCGATAGCTGTGACGCGATTCAACGCTACAGAAATCCGCTGACCCCGGAATACGAACATTACCGTCTGCACGAAGTTTGGCCTTCAGACACAGACGACGACGATGAAGAAATCAAAGCCAAACGCAGAAAAAAGGGCGGGAAATCGAAATCGAAATGCAAAAACCAACTGGAAAAATCGTCACCAAATTCCCAGCAGCCGATTCGATTTCCCCTTTTCCCCAAAAAATCGCCGACAGACATTGTGCCTTATCAGAACGGCCACACTGCAAGTTCTTCACCGTCTTCCGTCACTGAGCTATCACCCGACCACCAGCATTCCATAGCTTCCTGTTCTTGTCTTCCAAATGTCGAATCCAACCTTTCCAAGACTCCCAAACGCCAAAGACAATCATCCTGTGTTCCATCGGCGCCAACCGTTGACAAGACCTGCGTCGGTGACCTGCTGACTGAATCCTCGCAGTCGGACGCCTCGTCTTCTGGTGCTGAGGCTGACCGGAAAAGCGAAACCGAAAGTAGATCTACCAGCAAGAGAACTTCCCCTACAGAATCCAGCATTTCAATCCATGAACATTCCAGTTCTAAAACTGAACCCAATAACACAATCTTACGTCAAGTAGAAGATGGTGGCTCAGATTCAGTGAAAGAGCAAGGAAATCCTACAACCGATTCACTTACTAACGGAGTTCACAAAACGGCCAAAACGGCATGTAAAACTGTTGCATTTCTAGCTGACAGCGCTGACAAAATCTGGCCACAAAACACACATCAGTTGACAATCTCTATTGAAAAAGATTTACGCAAAGGGCAGTTAGCGCATGTATAGTGCATGCAAAAACCACAAGACATTATGTTTATGTACTTTCCTGTAATTTAAAACCTATCGCTTGACTTGTTACTGTACAATTTTCGCAATCAGTCTGAGAATTTTCTCAGATATGTGTGTTAAAATATGCATATATATGTTAAAAACACATATAAACAGACTTATATATGACATAAAATAAATAGTTAATATTGATATATATATATATATATATATATATATATATATATATATATATATATATATATATATATATATATATATATATATACATATATATATATATATATATATATACATATATATATATATATATATATATACATATATATATATATATATATATATATATATATATATATATATATATATATACATATACATATATATATATATATATATACATATATATATATATACATATATATATATATATATATATATATATATATATATATATATATGTAAGCTAATTGTTCTATATGCATTTGTTTAAAATGTGAATGTTTTAATTAATCAATTCCATTAATTATATTTGATAATGTGCACTATTTATTTATGTGGAGGACTTATAGAAATGTATGTCTGGTTTTGTAAATCATGGTATGTAGATTAATGAGCTAAACAAAACATTAAAATGTCATTGTAGCCAATTGTTGCTTCCTTAAAATATCACTTGATATTTATCAGTTCTTTTGGTTGTCAGTCCCTTAGGTCGACAGTCCCTATGGTTGGTTGTCAGTCCTTTTGATTGGCAGTCCCTTAGGTTGACAGTCCCTTTTATGCAGTCCATTTGGTAGTGTGTCCCTTTGGTTGTCATTCCCTTATGTCGACAGTCCCTTTGTGGCGCCAAAACGTAGGTAACCGCTCCTGTTGACGATTTTAAGACTCCAAAATCTAGTTCAGCTTTCAAGTCTAAAATCTTGGTTTCCCTATCATCATGACGAAAAACCACGATTGCACGAATTCTATTTAACATGTCTAGTTCAAAACTAAAATAAAATTACGAGAAAAATATCTGGAGTTGTAAAAAAAAAATTAAAAAATACCCCCCCCCCCCACACACACACACATGACGAATCAAATGGCCATTGACAACATGATCCCTAACGAATCATTCAAAAACGCAGAACGGAGAAAAGAAACAAAATAACGCACAACGAAACAAATCGTTTCTTTTTAAATGCCACCTTTGATGTTTAATTAGAGATCGAGAATTTGGGAGCCTTAAGTAAAAATTAAATGAAAACATTGATTAGCTGATTAGCCTATTCGTGAAGAATCTGCCGTCAAGAAAATGTGTACACCCAAAACAACAGCACAACGGCTTGTCTGCGCACCAAAGTTGCACACAACACAACATGAACGATTTTTGCCATGCACCGTTCTCTACCACTAAAGACACACTTATCACAATAACAAAGCTGGGATTGGCTAATCTAAGACGAAGTTATATATTTTTTGCTGTGGTATGGTAAAATATTTCTAAGCTATTAAATATTCGACAAGAAGAAACATTTTACAACCGAGTTTTCCATGTGATACAGTAGTAAAGATTTATTTCTTAACTTTTAGCTTTTACTAATAGAAGCTATAGAAAATTATATCAAGTATCAGTGAATCTAAACTTATAACTAGATCTAGATAGAATCTATTCTAGATCTAGATCTAGATCTAGATCTAGATCTTGATCTAAATCTTGATCTAAATCTAGGTCTACGTAGTTTTTTTAAATGTAAATTTGACGTGATTTCAACTTTAGTTTGTTACGACATAGAGTCTAGATCTACTACTAGATCAGTTATTTAAAGATGTCAAGACTTGCGGTAGACAGTTTGTGGGGTGAGCAGTGCTGACACTGACAGTTAGAGTTGAGAGAGAGGTTTGTCATTGTGGATATGAAACACTGACGGATACTATTGAGAGCTTCGACATGAAAATGTGAGGGTTTTTTTTTTATTTGACAACATTTGTTCTAGAGCAAATAAGTGGAGTTCAGCTGTTTCAATGACATAAACATATGAAGGGATAGTGTAGCCATCACTACACCCAGCCGCCTTTGTTTCCCTAACTTGAGTCAGGTACCCATCAAAGCTGGGTGGACTCAGGTATGTCTAGCAGTCACAAGTCCGAATTCAGATCCGAACTCGAGATCTTAGGGCTAGCATTCAAACGCTCTACCATTCGACCACTCTATCACCTATAATCATGATTTGATAAAAGTATTGTTGGGACCTACCTTCAAACTTTTAAATATCTAAAATTTAGATTTTCAGCTTCAATGTTAAGGCCAAGGTTAAGGTTAGGGTCAAGGTAACCATATCAAAATAAACAATGTTCATAAATCGTCCTTACATTTACCTTAAAATAAGCTCAAGTTGACCCTTGATATCACTAAATATCCTATATCATAGGATGCAGGACCAGATGATTGTGTGAACTGTTGACATCCCACTACTTCACGATATCCCAGGTGTGTTATTCCCACGTTTTCTTTAACTTGCTTTCTCTGTTTGTTTGTCTTTCCAATCAAATCTTGCGATCGAAATTTCTGGCACTTCCCAGTTAGCTAGCGCGCTGAAATTTTCAGGGAAGCTTTCTTTTGGATGACCATTGAATATTCAATTGTTATTATTACTAAATTGATCAATGGAAACATTTTATTGAGCATTTTAGACCGCTATATAATCTATATATATAATTCTCCTCTGCTAGCGTTAGAAAAAAAACCAGCGACGCGTACCTCGCGCGCAGTGAAGCGAACGATCACATGTCGCCACAGGCTTAGGGGCAGAGAATTTAGCTTGAACCGAGTTTAAACTTACAGGAGGTAGGCCAGTTTGGGGGAGACGATATGGTCGAGTGGTTGGGCACACGATTGCTATCCCACTCGACACGGGTTCAAATCTATGTGTTCTAGTCAGTAACGTATTCAAACAACGTGTTTTTTACGAGTTGTCTTTTTACGAGTTGTCTTTTTACGAGTTGTCTTTTTACGAGTTGTCTTCGTTTACCCAAAAAAAGTGAAAAGATAAAATCGATAGCAAGATTTTAATGCAAACAAACAGACAAAGACTAAAAAGTAGAAAATAATAATCATTAAAAAAGTTTTAAAAAACCCACGTTTTCTGATTGAACTAAAAAGTAGAAAATAAATGCTATAGGCCCTACATCACAATAATGCAAGCGATCACTCTACTATAAGCGAGCAAAAACGTGGGGCGCCGTGATTTTCTTACAGTTTCTAATACTGTTGACTCTCTACAAGCTCCCTAATAAAAGTCAATAGTATTATCTAATCAATAGTAACATAACTTTTACTTCGGCGCCCCACGTTTTTGCTCGCTTATAGTAGAGTGATCGCTTGCATTATTGTGATGTAGGGCCTATAGCATTTATTTTCTACTTTTTAGTTCAATCAGAAAACGTGGGTTTTTTAAAACTTTTTTAATGATTATTATTTTACCTGTAGCTTCACCAGACCATGGGGCTGAACTGTGAGCGGAATTTGTGGAGATGGCCGATAACTCTGTTGTTGTTTTTTTATTCGTTAGACTTGGTCAGTGGGACTCAGTGTGAGTACATTCTTCAAACATCCACACTCACGTTACTCAGCTACTCTTTTAATATATATATATATATATATATATATATATATATATATATATATATATATATATATATATATATATATATATAAATATATATATATATATATATATATATATATATATATATATATATATATATATATATATATATATATATATATATATATATATATATATATACACGAATATCTATATACGTATCTACACACACTCTTATATAGACTGGAGCAGGGCATTACCCCTCCCCCCCCACCTCCGCTTGCCCACTTAGTGATAGGGTTAGGTTAGGGCTAGTGTTAAAGCTACGGCCAGGATTAGGGTTTGGGACAGCTAAAGTTTTGTGTTATGGGTTACGGCCAGGGTTCTCCAGGATAAGTGGGGGGGGGGGGGGTAATAAAGGGGAATGTCCGTGGGGTATTGACAGGGTGGGGGGGGGATAATATCCTAGACCCTATATACACATCGATATAGAATCAGTTGTATTTTAGATCATACTTCGCATGTTATGTTTTTAATTCAATACTGTAGGCGACTAATAAGGGCTAAATACTAAGAACTACAACCTATAAAATCATACATAACTTGATAAATTAAATCACTAACCTGTCCACGTTTAATCTTTAACTAATATTTAAACAATTTGTTTTCAGTGAGATCAGGCCAGATGCTTGGTGCAATGGGAGGTAAGATATACATTGCTACAACATTTGTCCTTTAGTAATTCCAGTCTCTTTCACTATGATCTATTTTATGTAAAGATTCTACATAACTAACTTACCCTTCTGAAGAGCTCAATTGTTGTTTTTGTGACACGAGAATGTAAGGGGATATTGTGGCCATGACTATGTACGCCTGTTCTTACTTACCCTAATGTGAGTCAGGTGCTCATCAGACCTGGGTGGATTCATAGACGTCATACAGACTCGAACCCGGATCTGAACTCGAGACTTTCGGATAGCAGACGTGGACACTACCACTCGACCACGCCGTACAGTATATATGATTTGAAAGTAATTTTCCCATGGACCTATTGTCTATTTCATGTAAATGTAGATTCGAACAAAAGGTTTTAGGTTTTCGAATAAGTCTGTTGGTGACAGCCATTCACTGTTATATACAGACGAGGATTTTTACAAAAGTAAAATTTAGCAGTCTCTTTCCCTAAGTTAAAAACAAATATTTTACAGTAGAAATTCATTCCTGGACAAAGGGAAATAATTCATGAAATTTTGTTTGATTATTGTCAGGGCACGAGTGCGATCCCCTGCATCCGCTTGAACACGGCACGTACAAGTGTAACGCGATGGAGAAAAGTCAGACGTGCGTCATGGAGTGTCACCATGGTTACGTCATACCAATCACGCAGAGGACTGCAGATAACGTAATTAAGTAGCTCACTAGGCTAAGGAGTGTTGTCTATAGAATACCGAGTATAATTTAATATGCTTGAACGAAAACGGAACCAACCATTTAAAAAAACAACAGTTTATCTACCGACCGATTTAACAATGTGGGTATTGTTGTGGAATAGGGGGGGGGGGGAGTGCTTAAACCATATTCTTTGGCTCTTTCGTTATAAAATGTGTCTCATATTAGTATTCAGTATCAAAATAAAGAATATTATAAATCCTCTATTTTACAATATATATATATATATATATATATATATATATATATATATATATATATATATATATATATATATATATATATATATATATATATATATATATATATATATATATATATTTACATATATATATATATATATTTACATATATATATATATATATTTACATATATATATATATATATATATTTACATATATATATATATATTTACATATATATATATATATATATATATTTAATTATTTTTTTTGACTGGCTCCCCCTGGGTTGTGTGTTGTAAGCCCACGTAAAAATTGTGATGCCTGTTGTACCCATTTAATTCTCTGACTTCCAGAAACGGATGCGTCTGAAGGACCGAGGCATCTACAACTGTACGGAGGAGCCCGGTGGTTTTGTTTGGCTGCCGTCCGTATTCTTCGACTGTGTTGGTCAGTATTTTTGGTCGCTCGACACCACTATAATTGCGTTGGTCAGGATTTCTGTCAGCCAACACTATAGTAATTGTGTTGGTCAGTATTTTTAGTCATTGTGTTGGTCAGTATTTTTAGTCATTGTGTTGGTCAGTATTTTTAGTAATTGTGTCGTAAAAATTAATTATTAGTAAAATAAATGGTATGTTGCGTCACAGAAACCTCCCCCTGCTCCACCCTTCCCCACCCCAAGACCCTAACACTGCTAACGTAATAAATCGTTCTTTACATCAGACCCCCCCCCCCCCCCAACTCCACCCTCCTTTCTCTTAGATGTATTTATGACGTCATTTATTTACTACAAAAAAAAACAATATAAATAAATAATTATATATTGTCATATAACTATCACATTATAACTATCACATTATAACTACCACATTATAACTATCACATTATAACTATCACATTATAACTATCACATTATAACTATCACATTATAACTATCACATTATAACTATCACATTATAACTATCACATTATAACTATCACATTATAACTATCACATTATAACTATCACATTATAACTATCACATTATAACTACCACATTATAACTATCACATTATAACTATCACATTAAAACTATCACATTTTACCGTGTGTGCCATTTCAACAGACTATTAAACAGATCTCAAGCACATCAACTTGTCAACTTATCAACTTATCAACTCATCAACTTATCAATTTATCAACTCATCAACTTATCAACATATCAACATATCAACTCATCAACTCATCAACTCATCAACTTATCAACTCATCAACTCATCAACTTATCAACTCATCAAATCATCAACTAAGTCGCTGCGTGTTATGTTTTTTAATCAACCCACCAGAGGCCGTTGAACCCGAGGACTTTAACTACATCTACTTCCTCACCATCACCCCCGCCCAACCCTGCACACAGCAGGCAGACAGTGCCGGGCAGAGGGCAGATATCAGACACAGCCTACACAACACAACGATACAGCACATGTGTGAGGAGGCGGGGTGTGTCCTCAACATCTCCATGACATGTGTCAATGGCAGCTGGGAGGTAATGGGGAGAGTTCGTGGATGGGGGGGGGGGTGTGGATGTAATGGGTGGGGCGTGCATGTACGTGTGTGTGTGGGGGGGGAGGTGGATGTAATGGGTGGGGCGTGCATGTACGTGTGTGTGATACTGAATGGGGGTGGGAGGTAATGGTGAGGGTTCGTTAGGGGGAGGAGGTGGAGGTAGTGGGTGGAGAAATGCATGGCAAGTAGAAAATATGACATATCAAATAGCGTCTATAAAGAAAACTAATGCATGATTGACTAGAAAAACTAGCTAATGATGAAAAAGGATTTAATGATGGATTGAAGACTTTTTTCATGTCGCTACGTTACAAGCGTAAGTGATATTCGTCGAGGGTGGTGTTGTAAAGTGAGTTTCGGTACAGGGTCGATGCTGAACGTTACGAACAATAGATGACGACGATCCAATGAAGAACACAGAATGACGCTACGATGTTTCCATCTTTTATTACATATAATACCAACAGCTACATAGACGATAGACAGGACGACGACTTCTAGACATCCTCACAAGACGACGACAAGACCAAGACTAACTCTCAACTATCTTCCTAACAACCAAAAACATTCTCTCTTACTTTATTTCCTTTTTTACGCATTCATAATCTTCTATTAACACCACTACACACATACTCTCAAATTATCTACAACTTTACTAACTCCATTCAACTACACAAACTCTCAAACCATCGACAACTTTATTAACACACATACTCTCAAACTCACTCCATACACTTAAGTCCATTCACAACAGGTGGATGATTTACAATTTGTGTTTTGTACGAGAATAGGAAAACAATGAATAGCAGCACACCAGTATATATACAGAAGTATCTAAAATTATGGGTACCTGCATCCATATTAGCCTCATACACTGTTTACTGTGTATTTTATACTAAGTACTGTTTACTTTTGTATTTAAGACCTATCTGCTGTTTACTACTTAGTTTATACATAGGTACTGTTTACTATATATTTTAAACCTAGCTACTGTTTACTATATATGTTAGACTTAACTACTTTTTACTACGTATTTCAGACAGAACTTCTCTTTACCATTCTATATTCGCTGGAGAAAATCGACAAATTCTTGGACCCATTCAAAGAGGCATTAGAGGAGTAAGTTGCTGACTGTGGTTGGTGATGGTTGATGTGTGGTTGGTGATGGTTGATGTGGTTGTCATGGTTGTTGTGCAGTTAACAACTGTTGTCTGTGTTTGTCTATGGATGTCTGTGAGTAACATTGGTTGTTTGTGGTTGTTTGTGGTTGTCACTAGTTACCTAGTTTAGGCAATATACCTAGGTATTTAAAATTATTATTTTGTTGATTGAATGAAATAAACACAATGGCCAATAATTCATCACATCGAATATAATCTTTTCGTGCCTAAGACACATGGGGCAGATGAAGTAGAATTCATTGAACTCGGGACAATGTGGTCAACACTATGCCCAGCCGCCATCTATTTCTAACGTGAGTTAGGTACCCACCAGCTCAATGTGGACTTAGGGACATTCTGCTCTTGAACCCGGATTCGAACTCGAGACTTTCGGGTTAGCAGTCCAGCTCTCTACCGCTAGACCCCGCCGTCGTTACAATTGGCAATTTGGAAAATTTATTCCCCAGAAATATTCGCAAGGATCTCAAGCTAGCGACAACAGGACAGACAACACCAACTATGTTCAACTACAACAACACGTACATTGATTGTCCTAGAGGGACTGTACTCCAGATGGATCGAACTTGTCGTAAGTTGTCGCCCCTGTCGTGGAGTAAAACACTGTATAACCAACTATATCGGTGCAATTTATTTATATGAAAATTTTATAAATTTTCTAATTTACTATTTATGTATCACTATGTGTCGGATCGACACAAAGAGATGTCGTCTAGGTCGTCTTTATAAACAGCGTGTACGCTTGGCTTGCCTAGATGTGATATGACTAGCTAAACCTTATTGAGATGTGCTTAGCTAAACCTAGATGTGATGAGCCTAGCTAAGCCTACATGTTCTATGCTTAACTAAGCCTGATGTGATTAGCTAAACCTAGATGCGATTTGGTAAACTAAGAATCAATATGATTTGCGTAAGCTAAGCCATACGTTATGTTTATTTCCGAGCCTTATACATTACATTAAAAGTACTACTGTTAAACAACACATACAAATAATCATTGGCATGTGGAAGTTTTTAAATATCATTTATTATTGTTTTATTATTATCACTGACCACTAGACAAAGGAAAAACAACAGATCAATAAGGATACGTTTAACATTTTAAACATGGTAACATCCATTATACCTCAGCCAATCGTATTCACAGTTTAAAACTTCGCATTGTTTAAGATTGGCAGTGTTTTTTTAGAACCCGGGGGTTTTCAGAGTTTTATGTTACGTTTTCTTTTTTTTTTTCTTGAGCGAGCAGGCGGGTGCTCAAAAGGTTATTTCTTTGACGGGTCAGTGATCGAGTGCCAGAAGTGTCCAGCCGGCTACTACCAGGACCGGAACAATCAGGTCAAGTGCAAGAAATGTCCCGAGGGGGCGTACAAGGACGCCGTGGGGCTGAAGACCGTGTCCTCCTGCTTTCACGTCGACGCTTGTGAGGGTCGCTTGGTTAGATCTGATGGGGAGGGACGGGGGGGGGGGGGGGGGCTTGAAAGGGGGTCTGTTGGGGAGGGGAAGTGTTGAGGGGGGAGGGGGGTTTGGAAAGGGGGACTGTTGGGGAGGGGAAGTGTTGAGGGGGGAGGGGGGTTTGGAAAGGGGACTGTTGGGGAGGGGAAGTGTTGGGGAGGTTTGGGAAGGGGGGTTGGAAAGGGGGACTGTTGGGGCGGGGGAGTGTTGGGGGGGGGGGAAGTGTTGGGGAGGGGAAGTGTTGGGGAGGGGTGGGGCGTCAGTCAGTGTTGAAATGATTGCTGGTGTGGTTGTTTTTAAAATATTTAAATTATGTCAGAGGTTGTTTCTTTAAATGACACCTCATATATAGGATGACTGGGTTGGAGATTCACAAATTAAGGGAAGATGTGTTACTTGTGGGATTGGGATAAGCGCTAAGACGTAGCAAAGATTAAGTGTTTGTTGCGTTTTACAAAAACGGAGAATCTTGCTTTTTGTGAATACTTGTGACGATAAACCCCACTTAAGTTGGTGGCGACACTGTCTAAACCTTACCAACAACTGACCAATTAGCTATAAAGATAACCACAAAAATTACAACGCGGCCACACTTAGTTGAATGTTACGAACATCTGATGAAGCAGCTATAGTGACAATTTCACAAACCACACACCACAACAACCCAACAACATAAAACCTACTTATCATATTTAAAAAAAAAAAAACATTTTCTTTTATCCCAGTCGCCAAGCAAACTAGCGTCGTGACCGTCCTAGCAGCTCTGGCGTGTGTGGTCATCTTGTCAACGATTCTCCTGGCATTCCGCAGGTAATGGCACCACACGCCTGTCTGTTTGATGTCTGTTTGATTTATGACTTTTAGTATTCACCCCCCCCCCCCTCCAACAGATACAGTGGCGTAGTCAGGATCGCCTCAAGGGGGGGTCCAATTTTTACCCGGGGACAAGCTTTTGATTTGCACCCCCCCCATCAGACTTTTGATTTGCAACCCCCCTCAAACTTTCGATTTACACCCCCCCCCCTCATACTTTATATATATATACCGAGGGGTCTATGGGGGGGGGGGGGGTTATGACCCCCTAACCCCCCCTGCCTACGCCACTGAACAGATACCAACCCATGTCACTGGTAGGAACCACCTGCATTACAGAAAATCATTTACATATATTACAATCATTTACCCATGTCAAAATGTTGGTCTTTGGTTAAATCTTGTGGCTTTACCGACACCACCACGTCCTAGAAAAGTTGATCTCCCAGAGTTGTCAGTCGTCCACTTGTCGCCTGCCCCTCCCCCCCCCCCCCTCACCCCGGCCGCCACGGCTGCCACCCTCACACTAAACTTGACCCAGACATTTTGTTCTGTCACCAGTCAAGTTCTGCTGGAACCAGACGGCAAGACCCGGGAGTTTTACCCAGAAGGTATCCACGGGGAGCTAGAGGTAAGCTTTTATCTAGGAAAACATGTACGATAAGCTCAGACGTACTCCTCTGTATGTTGTTACGCTTAGGGTTAATGGTTTGCTGTTTAAGTTTAAAAATATATATGTTACGGTCAAAGCCCGAAGTCGGCCAATGCTAGGATTGGCCGGCCAATCCGCGCATTGGCCAATATCGCCTCCCATAGGTCGGTCAAAGTCCGAAACTTTGCTTGATTTCGGCCTTTGGCCGGCCAATCCGCAGACTGGCCATGGTGGACCGGCCAAAGTCTGAAATAGCTCTTGATTTCGGCCTTTGGCCGGCCAGTCCTCGGACTGGCCATGGTGGACCGGCCAAAGTCTTAATTAGAAGATCATCTGGCTAGAGACGACCCGTTAAAGTCCGAATTAGAAAATCATGAGCAGATTTTTTTTTTAATGCCGTAAGGATTATGAAATTAAGTTTTTATTGTCGATGATTGTGAAGATGCGATGGTTCGTAGTGATTTTTCCTCAGTGCCAACTGACGACCATAAGAGCAGTTTTTCGTGAAGAATTGAAAACTCACTTCTAGCATACAGTTGTTTTAGAACACCATGTTCCGCTCCTAATTTGTAGAAACCGCCCTCGACGCTCATGACAACTGCAATCACGCTTCGGGGATCACCGCGACCTCTGTCAACATCTGGAACACGGATGCGTACATTGTCACCCACTTCAGCATCTTTAAATTTTGTATTTGATGTTTTAAGCATCTTAGCACCTTGAGTTTGCAAGCCAGTATGAGCTGCTGACCTGTGTTCCATGATGTCTTGTTTGTTGTGACACAATCTGCAGGTAATGTTCCCTCCGTACCCTTCGTCTGCTTAATTGGGTACTCCACAAATAGCATGGACATCTTTGCCACAGGATCCACAAGAATGAGCTGTACAAACAAGAGCTAAACAATACGTTACTCACAATGAAACCGCACCCAGAATAATGAAAACGCGATCACAACTTAGTCTAGATAGAACATTGGCCAGGACATCCCGGCCAATGCGCGCATTGGCCGGCCAATGTACAAAATACGCTGTCAAGTTTAAGCACTTCGGACTTTGGCCAGTACGTCCCGGCCAGTGCGCGCATTGGCCGGCCAATGTACGAAATACGACCTTAGTTCTAAGTTCTTCGGGCTTTGGCCAAGAGAGCCGGCCAATCCGCGCATTGGCCGGCCAATCCGGGGTTTGGCCGCACTTCGGGCTTTGACCGTAACATATATATATAAAAACCGTTATAAAAATAAGATTTCAAATAAACTGATTTTTTTTTTTACAAAATGACTAGTTATAATAAAAGCAATTGCTTCTAAAATATTTAAGCGACCAATTTTATAAAAAAAAAAGCAATTTTTTATATTTAAAAAAAATAATTCTAGTGCATTTAAAAGCTTATTTTATTAAGGTTTTTATATTTATTTTATGGCTGAAATGTTTTTCTGTCAATTACACTTTGAAATACTGTTCCATTACTTTAGGGGCTAAAAGATAGCTTCTCTTTTTATTATCATCTTTTCCTATTTGTACACAAGACACGGAAAGCTCCCCCCACCAGCGTTACTTCCAGGCATCTCTTCGGGAGAGGGGTGGGGCTGCGCCTCTCCCCCCCCCCCCCCCCCCCCCAAGAACGTCTACCGCCCTTCCACGAACGAAATAGAATTTATTCAGCAAATACATATTTTTGTAAGTGTCCGCTCCCCCCCTCTCGGAAAATGTATTCGCCCCCCCCCCCCCCCCCCCCCCCGAAAATTAATTCCAAGTGCCCCTCTCCTCCTGGAGAAAAAAGTCTGAAAGAAACACTGCCCTCAACTTTTTTCGGTCACCGGCAATTTTCCTGGCAGTCCCCCATGACAGTCCTGCCTCTGCTAGCTGCTTCATGACCGTGCGCCTCCACGTCTTCCTTGGTCTTCCTTAATTTCTTTTCCCTTGAAGCGTCCAGTTTAGCGCCATTCCTGCGATATCGTGTTCATTACAACTTGACTTTAAAAAATATTATCATTCATTGGCTACAATATGGTTTCTCTCTACATGATGGTAAGTCTGACAATTCGTTTCCTTGTTTCCTCTCTAGAATTTGATGGGCAAATTAACGGTCGCGCCAGAAATGGGAACCACAAAGTCAAGGTCAATGTCCACATCCGGGGGAGGAGACTCCGGCAGCCAATCAAGCGATGAGCACATGTTACGTGCACGTGTACAAAAACAATCGTAGGCTATTTTTAGATATTTGTTTCAACGTTTTTTTGTAGGTGTCTTTTTCGTGGTGGCTGGATGTTGTTATGTGTTGATCGTGATGGAGTTTAGTGAGTGATTGTTAATAAAAAGGTTTTTTTTTTGTTTTCTTTATCGAATTTAGTCAGTTATTTCATGTCTGTAGAGAATGGTGTGTGTTGTAGTAACGTAAAAGTGTATTGTTGTAATGTTAATACATAATGGTGTGTGTTGTTGTGATGTCTTGGCAGAATGGTGTGTGTAATTGTAATACATATATGAGTGGTGTGTGTAATTGTAATACATATATGAGTGGTGTGTGTAATTGTAATACATATACTGAATGGTGTATGTAATTGTAATACATATCTGAGTGGTGTGTGTAATTGTAATACATATACTGAATGGTGTGTGTAATTGTAATACATATCTGAGTGGTGTGTGTAATTGTAGTACATATACTGAATGGTGTGTGTAATTGTAATACATATCTGAGTGGTGTGTGTAATTGTAATACATATACTGAATGGTGTGTGTAATTGTAATACATATCTGAGTGGTGTGTGTAATTGTAATACATATCTGAGTGGTGTGTGTAATTGTAATACATATCTGAGTGGTGTGTGTAATTGTAATACATATACTGAATGGTGTGTGTAATTGTAATACATATCTGAGTGGTGTGTGTAATTGTAATACATATACTGAATGGTGTGTGTAATTGTAATACATATCTGAGTGGTGTGTGTAATTGTAATACATATCTGAGTGGTGTGTGTAATTGTAATACATATCTGAGTGGTGTGTGTAATTGTAATACATATCTGAGTGGTGTGTGTAATTGTAATACATATACTGAATGGTGTGTGTAATTGTAATACATATACTGAATAGTGTGTGTAATTGTAATACATATCTGAGTGGTGTGTGTAATTGTAATACATATACTGAATGGTGTGTGTTATTGTAATACATATCTGAGTGGTGTGTGTAATTGTAATACATATACTGAATGGTGTGTGTAATTGTTATACATATCTGAGTGGTGTGTGTAATTGTAATACATATACTGAATGGTGTGTGTAATTGTAATACATATACTGAATGGTGTGTGTAATTGTAATACATATACTGAATGGTGTGTGTAATTGTAATACATATACGGAACGGTGTGTGTTGTTGTAGTATCTATAGATAATGGTGTGCTGTTACAATTTTGTTTAACAGAATGGTGTGTTGTTGTAAAGTCTATACAGAAAGGTGTGTGTTGTTGTAGTATTTATAGTGAATGGTGTGCAATGTGTATACCGAATGGTGTGTTGTTTCAATGGCTATACTATACAGAATGATCTAATGTCTATATTAACTGGCTTACATTGAATAGTTAACACACTATGATTGGTCTAACTGTTGAATTTAAAACCATGCATGACTTGCCCTAACTTCCCTCTATCAGGGTCGTTTTTGACAGAAAGGCCACCCTAAGGAACCCCCGGCTGACCAACGCCCGCATGTCCGTCGCCGGCCTGGCCGCGGCTCGCCTGACCGGCGTCCTCCAGCCAGTGGTCCGCCGTCCCCCCTCCGCCAGGGAACCAAAGAAAACCGAGCTCGCAGACTCTGACGACTCGGCCGAGAAGGACAACGACAACGAGCCTCTGGACCTCCCGAAAAAAAACCTAAAAAACAAAACAGACCCGCAACCCGCGGTCGCTTGGAAATGGCAGTCGGTCAATAAAAGAGATGGGGATTTCAAAAAAACAAAATCAGATGCGATAGGCGAGGGGGGTGATGAGGAGAACGAGCCGGAATCGACGAAAAGATTGAAGAGAAATATGCAGGCGTCTAGGAAGGCGGCAGGCAAAGCTCGATTGGAAAGAGTCGCGAATCAGAACGGGAATTCGACTGAAGAAACGCCTTCAAAACATAAAGCTCTGGAGAACAGAAGAACGGAGGTAGTTCAGAGCAAGAATGCGAGTAAAGCCGGAAGTGGGAATAAATCTGCTGAAAAGGCATCAGCAATCAAGGCCGGGGGTAAATCCGTTGTGAGGACATCCGAGGAGGATCCGGATGGTGAAGATTTAGACGAGGCGTACGACACCAATGTAGACCCTGATACGGAGCAAATCGCTGGGAGTAATGAGAAACGAAAAGTAAAACGTCGGAGTAAAGAGGATTCAGACGATGATATTGTGAGCGGGCAACTCGTCGGAAGTCGAGATAAACGAAATGTAAAAAGTCGGATTGAACAAGATTCAGACGATGAAAATACGCGCGGAAAACTCGCCGGAAGTCGAAACAAGCAAAAAGTAAAAAGTCGGATTGAACAAGATTCAGACGATGAAAATGCGCGCGGAAAACTCGCCGGAAATCAAAACAAGCAAAAAGCAAAAAGTCGGATTGAAAAAGATTCAGAAGATGAAAATGCGCGCGGAAAACTCGCCGGAAATCAAAACAAGCAAAAAGTAAAAAGTCGGATCGAACAAGATTCAGACGATGAAAATGCGCGCGGGCAACGAAAATACGACAAAAGTCGTGACGACGACAAATCTCCGGACATACCCCGCAAACGATCCAGCGCAGACGAAGCAGACGAGAAATCAACGAGACCCCATAGACGAGGGAGCGCTTCACAAAAATTCGAGTCCCGGAAACCCTCCGAGAAAACATCGGAAAGCGTGGACGCCGGGCGGGTGGGGGATGTCAACGACCAGGAGGACCTGGACACGTCTGACGACTCACCTGGACCCTCGGAGAAGACACGTGACTCGGACGGCGACCAGACTAGCACCTCGACCGTCAAACGAAACAGGGACCAAGACCTCGCGTTCCCGTCCTACAGGCTCAAAGACAAGGATATTTTCTGGAAAAAGAATCCTGAGGATGACTTTTGGGGATAGGTCATTTGGGCATTATTGTGTGCTCCGACACGTAGGACCCTGTTTTATTTCATGTGTTTAATCTAGATCTTTAGATTTTAAACCTGCGTTGGTCACAGTTTTATAAATTTCCTGTGTTTAATCTAGATCTTTAGATTTTAAACCTGAGTTGGTCACAGTTTTATAAATTTCCTGTGTTTAATCTAGATCTTTAGATTTTAAACCTGAGTTGGTCACAGTTTTATAAATTTCCTGTGTTTAATCTAGATCTTTAGATTTTAAACCTGAGTTGGTCACAGTTTTATAAATTTCCTGTGTTTAATCTAGATCTTTAGATTTTAAACCTGAGTTGGTCACAGTTTTATAAATTTCCTGTGTTTAATCTAGATCTTTAGATTTTAAACCTGAATTGGTCACAGTTTTATAAATTTCCTGTGTTTAATCTAGATCTTTAGATTTTAAACCTGAGTTGGTCACAGTTTTATAAATTTCCTGTGTTTAATCTAGATCTTTAGATTTTAAACCTGAATTGGTCACAGTTTTATAAATTTCCTGTGTTTAATCTAGATCTTTAGATTTTAAACCTGAGTTGGTCACAGTTTTATAAATTTCCTGTGTTTAATCTAGATCTTTAGATTTTAAACCTGAGTTGGTCACAGTTTTATAAATTTCCTGTGTTTAATCTAGATCTTTAGATTTTAAACCTGAGTTGGTCACAGTTTTATAAATTTCCTGTGTTTAATCTAGATCTTTAGATTTTAAACCTGAGTTGGTCACAGTTTTATAAATTTCCTGTGTTTAATCTAGATCTTTAGAATTTAAACCTGAGTTGGTCACAGTTTTATAAATTTCCTGTGTTTAATCTAGATCTTTAGATTTTAAACCTGAGTTGGTCACAGTTTTATAAATTTCCTGTGTTTAATCTAGATCTTTAGATTTTAAACCTGAGTTGGTCACAGTTTTATAAATTTCCTGTGTTTAATCTAGATCTTTAGATTTTAAACCTGAGATGTATTGATTTTTCTGTCTAGTTTTTGTTGTCTATCAATGATGTATCTGTAACGATACCAGTCTAGAAAATGTATTATTTTTTTTTCTTTTCCTTGCTTATTGTAACACCTAAATAATGTTACATGCCATTTTTCTAGTATGTAGTCACGGAGCTGTAAATGATGATATATTATCAATATATTATATTATATATATTATATTATATATTATCAATAGGCCTATAGGTTTGTGTGTTAGAAACGATTTTTGTATGTGTTTTTTCCCATTTGCACACCTTTGTGGAAAGTTATGTTGAAACAAATATTCCAATTTGTGTTTGCTTAATTTCTTTTTGTGGGTTTCATGTGCTGATGTATCAGATTATTTGTAACTATTTAATTTTTTTAAATTGTAGTTTAGAGGTGTTTTTTTTTCCTGTTTGACTGGCATCTGATAAGTAAAGTTGTTTGACGACAATAATTATAATTTTTTTTATATTTTAAAATAAAATGCGAATTAAAATTTTTACTTAATAAAATGATTTGTACTTGTGTTGTTTTTTTTTAAATTCATTAAACGTACACTTTAGGCAAACTAATTTTAACTAGAGGGATACATTATCTTGTTCTAGAAGATATTTATTTTTTTGATGATGTGTATGTTATATTTTTTGTGTCCACACAACATACTATATGTCATGGATGATGATGGCACGACATTTCTCTATGTACTCAGCATAATAGTTATTTAAATATGTGTTCTTTATTATATATTTAAAGAAAATCTTTTTTTTCTTCTTATTTAGTGCATTGTAATTGTTACATAAAACATTGTTTTTAATACGCTTTTATGCATTTTTTTAAATCCCTAGAATAGATTTGTATTATTGATATTAACGAATAGTCCTTTGTATCGTAATTGTTAATACAATTTTCTTCATGTTTTATTTTAAAAAAAAAAACAAATTTTTAAAAATGCGTTTGGGTCATGACATGTAGCAAGTGTACTGATTGCACATAAACCCTAATAAAAAGACAGATTGTGCCTGTTGTCAGATTGGTGTTATGTAGCCGTCCTCTACTACAGCTATTCCCGGTCTTCCAAAAGGTGTGACGTAACCATCACTCTGTACATCCACTTCCGGTTTTCCAGCAGGTGCTAAGTACCCATCACCGACCACAGCTACGTCACACATCCGGTGCTGCGACCTACGGAGACTAGCCCCGCCACTCAGGTCATAGTTCAACACAACACGTGATTTACCTCCCTTGTCGATTACCTCCCTTGTATTTCCAAACCAAACCATTAGATCGTGTTGTGAGTTCCGTCCAATTTTTGTTCGCGTTCCATCGTTACAGTCATCAATATACTCGTACAAGCTACAATCCTGAAAGGGATACTCGGTGCTCTCCATGACAGTTGCTCTGGTCTCGTCTAAAGGATCAACAATACACACGAAATCAATATATAGTTTCAAGAAAACTTATAAATAAAATGTTTTTCCTCTTATAAAATAAAATTACCAGGACTTACCATTTTCATCTTTTAAATTTCTCCTGCGCTGTTTTGAGCTTTAAAAAAATTTGAACGGATTATTAGCTAAAGAAATTGTTGAAGTAAAAATAGTACTGAGCAAGAAATAAATTTAGATTTGACTATCCTACATTTTCGTAACAAATTTTTTTTTTTGGCAAAAATCACAGAAAAATTGACCTTATGATAACTTTTAATAAAATGCATCCGTTATTGAGATTAATGAATAATATTGATTGGCTACTTGTGATAATATTTACGTAGCGTTTGTAGGACGGCGTGGTCGGATTGTAGAGCACACGGCTAATACGCCGAAGATTTCGAGTTCGGATCTCAGGCTCTGGTCTATAAGACTTGCCTGAGTCGAGTCAGCTCAGCTCTAACGAGTACCTGACTCAGGTAAGGGAGGGTAAAGCCGGCTATGCTTTAATGCTGACCACACCAAGCCTCACATGCCGAGGTCACTGAAACAGGTCAACACTATCTTCCACTAGGTTCAAAAAGTGTAACATTGACGTATGTCACATCGCGTTTAAATCATCATACATTATGTTTTGATTCATCCTTCATGGAGCCTAAGTCAGTGGCATCACTTCCTCAACAAATGTAATGGACTACAGTATGATAAACCAATAGTTACCTTAAACGGACCTTGACCACTTTCTTCTTGTATATCGCTAAAATCAAATTTAAAAAAGTATATATATATATATATATATATATATATATATATATATATATATATATATATATATATATATATATATATATATATATATATATATATATATATATATATATATATATATATATATATATATATATATATATATATATATATATATATATATATATATATATGCTGATTTCGTCTTCCTAAACATTAGGGTAAACAGACATATTACGTAACTGTGTTTAAACATACAGGGTAGGGGTGGGGATTGGGGGGAGAGGGGCGGGGGGGGGTAGACATAACAAAGTTCATATAACAGTTGTTGTTACCCGATACTAATCGTCATCAACATCTCTCTCCCTAAGAAAAAAAAATGTACTACCTTTAAACTTAAGTAACAATCTATTTTTAAAGAAAGGACAAAAAATAAGCAACGGAAAATGTATTTATCACCTCGATAATTGGCCTACTCATAATCTTTATAAAGTTGTTAAGTACTTATCACGATACCCTTGTATTGTTCTAGATGGCTGAAGCCCTGCCCTACCCATCCCACCCCTTGTTAAATTTAATCAAAGCTACTACGAACAACCAAAATACGACAAACATAGTTTTATATGACACTCTACGATACTGAAAAGAAAAATCTACTACACATCACAGTTGCACAGAATAGTTTACGAATCTGGAATTGTTTCACACAAAGATGTCTATGAATGCAGTAGTTACCTTTGAATCACACATAAAGCTATAAGAATCTTGTAGTTACCTATCACACAAAGATGTCTATAAATGCAGCAGTTACCTATGAATCACAAATAAAGCTGTACTAATCGTGAAGTTACCTATGACGCAACATATCAACACCGACAGGAGCAGCACAGCGCCAGGTACCGTTACCACGGTAACCAGAAGATGAGGACTCTCTGTGTCATGGTCTAAGTCACCTGTGAGACGAAGGTAAAGAAAACGTGAAGCCTTGAGTTGTGGTGTTGCTCGTGTGCTCGACAGAACTGCTCAATCACAGCACCAACGATCGAACATGAGCTCTTATCTAATTTACTGTTTTTTATTTATTTATTTATTTTTTATTTATTTATTTATTTATTTTTAATACTTTTAAATTATACATTTGGAGATGAATAACTACCTAAAATGTTTCAGATGTCTAGCATAGAATAGTCTTCTCAATGTTAACTTGTAATGTAACACTTCACTTTTATATAACAAAAAAAAACTGATAAAGGTAGACGCAATTTTCTCCATCATAAAACTCAGCGATTAAAATATGTTAATCTTATACATGGAAAGTACGACATTGTTTTTCTAATGGAACATATAGCGATAACGATTCAGAGCTTTACAAATATCCGATGGTTGTAATGACAGAAACCCTAAGCTTTCATTGAATGGTCTGTCTATTTAATGGTGTAATAACGGAAGGTATATAGAACAAGATAAGCCTTCCGTATGTAGTAGAAGATAGGCCTAATGTATACAGTAGAAATTACAGTTGAAATTAAGCGAGTTTATCTAGTTATAGATAGACTTATTATATATAGTAGAAGATAAGCTTTCTGTATACAGTAGAAGATAAGCTTAATGTACATAATTAAAGATAAGCTTACTTTACATAATTATAGAAAAACTTACTGTATATTATTAAAGATAACCTTACTTTACATAATTAAAGATAAACTTACTGTATATCATTGAAGATGATATTATTGTACATAATTAAAGATTACCTTATTGTATATCATTAAAGACAAGCTTATTGTATATCACTAAAGATAAGCTTACTGACTATCATTAAAAATCAGTGTTTCTTCCAGACTTTTTTCTCCGGGGGGGGGGGGGGGGCACTTGAAATTTTCGGGGGGGGGGGGGGGCGGTAGACTTTCTTCGGGGGGGTGGACACTGTTAAAAGTATATATTTTCTATATAAATTATATAAATTTCATTTCGTTCGGGGGGCGGGGGGGGGGGGGTAAAAAAAATTCGGGGGGGGGGGGGGGCGAAGCCCCCCCCACCCCCCGAAGAGATGCCTGGAAGAAACTCTGTTAAAGATATGCTTACTGAATATCATTAAAGATAACCTTAATTTACATAATTAAAGATAAACTTACTGTATATCATTAAAGATAATATTATTGTACATAATTAAAGATTACCTTATTGTTCATAATTAAAGATAAGCTTACTGTATATAGTAGGGAAGTGCTGGACTTGGCTGTAAATACTGGCACTACTGTCACTGACCAGACGGGCCTGGATCTGAGCATCACTGTAGTCAAGGTCAGCTGTTAGGTTGACCACAATGTGGTGTGTGTTGGTGCTGTCTGTGTGGTTACAGTAACACAAGGCTTGTAGGTTCGGAACACATCCATTGGTTAGACTCACGTTGCAGAGCTTCAGATATATAAATATAAATATATATATATATATATATATATATATATATATATATATATATATATATATATATATATATATATATATATATATAGGTCAGAGTGGTGAGAAGTGGGACAAGTAACAAATGGGACAGCGCATTATTTCGGTAATTTGGGACCAAATTTTCAAGGTACCCGAATGTTTATTAATAACAATATTCCTGTGCCAGCATTTCATTAGTATGAGCTGCAGTGTGCAGTAATTAACAAATATTATTTAGTATATTTACAATCATATGGACAGCGTCAAAATCTATTTGACATTGACGATCTTATTGTTAGGGGAAGTTCTTTATCCGTTTTATGATTTGTTTGAATCCTTTTTCAGGTATGTTTGGAGCTATTGATAACGATAATAATAACAGTCTTATTAGTAAAGATAGGGTATGTACATGTATGAATGTGTTGAGTGCGTGTGTGTGTGTGTGTACGTACGTCTCTCTCTCTCTCTCTCTCTCTCTCTCTCTCTCTCTCTCTGTGTGTATGTGTGTGTGTGTGTGTGTTAACATGTATTTAGTAAAGACGCTTTAAAGTGTTTTGAAAAAGCTAAGCAAATGTTGCACCTCGCCTTACTGTTACAGTTTTCTATAAGATAAAAACGAAATAAAACCTCACGTTTGTGAACATCTTTTTCCCCGTCTTGAGCAGGTAAAACTGCACTTGAACAGGACCCTCTGTCCAACCTACGACATAGGCCTCTGCTTTAAAAATTATGTTGTGTTTCCTCTTGTCACTAACTGTAGTGTTGATTTCTTGTCTGGTGTAAGGGTTAAGTATCAAATTTGATACCGGTTTATCTGATAAGTAACACAATGAACACTTTTATGTATGTATATATAGGTATATATATATATATATATATATATATATATATATATATATATATATATATATATATATATAAAACTCTATGCATATACGAGAAAAATAGCCCGTTGAGGATACAACGGGCGCTAGGTAGATAGTGCTGTCTATTTTCTCTAAACTAAAACCAAAACCAAAATCACCACCTTAGTTCAATTTAACCGGAAACGAAAAAATGACATTGAAAACGGATTTTTATTCAGAATCGGTACTTTAATTTATATAAAATATAGTCATAGGCATATCCCTAAACCATGCACCTAATCTCATTCATGACAAAAGTCGCATTTAGAGTTTCTTTCAGGCAACTCTACTTGGGAGGAGGGGGCTCCGCCCCCCCCCCCCCCGCCCCCCATCCCACCCCCCCCATAACACACACCACAAAACATGTCTACCGTCCCATTCAACGAAATATAATTATATACTTTTTCCAGTGTCCGCCCCCTCCCCGAAAATTCTACCCCCGCCCCCGAAAATTTCAAGTACCCCCACCCCTCTCCGGGGAGGAAAAAGTCTGAAAGAAACACTGGTGTCGCGCTTAGCCACTACCCGAAGAATTGCATTAAAGAAATTGCAAGAAAACCACTTTTTAGATTAGACACATTAATTAGGCGGTAATTTTATTATAGAGTATCGATGAAGAAATTTCTTTTGAGTTGGGGAGGTGGGGGGGGGGTGCTCACACGTTCTTACGCGGGGGGGTGGGGCTTCGCCCCTACCCGAAGAATTGTATGCAAGAAACTCTTCACGCAAACCATTTAGATTAGACAAAATTGCCTTTTTATTCAATGTTTACTCGAGAATCAATGACGTCATATTACTGTGTGCACTCTCCGGCTTGACGTCATATTTCGTTTTCGTTTCACTGTGAACGTTTTTAAATTGCTTGTGTTTTCTCTATAGCGTTCTTGTCAGATAGATAGATAGATAGACAGACAGCGAAACTATTAGTATTAATAGGGCTTACATATATATATATATATATATATATATATATATATATATATATATATATATATATATATATATATATATATGCATGAATATATAAAGTGTTAAATAAGAATATTCGAGAAAGTTTAGGGGAGATCACTCCCGGTTTATTAAATCTTGAAGCGGGGCCTAATAACAAATAGCCGCCATGTTTTTTTTCTATCGATAGGAATCCCGTTTACAGCAGTAGATTTAGTTAGAAAATTTTATCTCTCCCTAACTAACGAGACTTGAATTAAATATCCAAGCATAAATAACCTTTTAAACTCTTTCCCGCCCATTTTTGCGCCTTCTTAGGATCGGCGCCCGGGGCAGCCGCCCCACCCACCCTCCCCTAGCTACGCCACTGGAAACAACTCGATGAAGTGTAAAGTTCGAGGCTGTACGAGCAGATCAGGACAGCCGCATCAGCACAGAGAGAGACCAGTAGATACCTGAACTAAAGTGGCTGTAATGGAGACATTTCGAAATGTAGTAAAAGCTGATCAAAGAGAGCTGCGTTTTGAGAGAGAGAGGGAGAGAGGGAGAGAGAGAGAGAGAGAGAGAGGGGAGAGAGAGGCTTGTCTGAAATATATTCAAAGCATTTCACCATATTACATTTTACAATAATTATCGTGCATCGAAAGGGAAGTGCTTCTTAGTACAATTAAACATTACATTAAAATAATAGAGATTAATTAACTTTTTTTAAAAATAATTAATTACATGGATAATTTTTTTATACTAATTTATTCACTTTACAATACTTTTTCAATGAAGGGCAATTTAGGAATTCCTCTTTTTCACAACACGTTTCAAAACTTACGGCTTATAAACATTTAAAAGAAGGTACACTACTGCCCTTTTCTGGGGTTATACTGTAATATAAGCGATCAGTAGGTTGACCCGAAAGGCTAGGGTTTATGGGGTAGATAAAAAAAGATGTTGGGTTCTCATACAAAGTAGGGATTTCATGTCGTGGGGTGGGCGATAAAATAAAACGATAGGGCTGGGAAATTGCTAATTTCTAGATATTATATAATGGCAGGCAATTTCATTTGAATATATAATTAAAGCTTTCTTCGACTGACATTTCGGTAAATTTTCTATTTCCATAATTGCTGTAGAGCTGCGGGATTATATAAGCCAGTGGGTACTAACAGAGAATCGTAGCACCAGTAAACTTTGATCTGGTACCGTCAGCTTCTAGGTGACAGGTGAGTTTCTCTTGATATTAATGTGGTGTATGTCATGCTATAAAGCTACATAGATTAGTGTAATGTAGTTCTAGCTAATCACTATATAAATCTGTGTAACGTATATCTAGCTGAATTACTATTCTAGATCAGTATAATGTCGGTCTAGCTATATCACTATATAGATCAGTGTAATATAGATCTAGAAGTAGTATATTAGGTCCCTTTTGTTTAGCATGGCGCTGGCGCTGGCGGATGTGGTGGGTGAAGGCGCAAAGGATATATAGTAAAATACTCACCCACCCACCTGGGTGAGGGTGGGTGAAGAGGGTGGCGCAGGCCGGCGGGACAACGAGATATAGGAAAATAATCACCTACCTGGTTGAGGGTGGGTGAGGCGGGTGGGTGAGGGTGGGTGAGGCGGAGGGGGAGTAGGTCAGTAGGTCACCGGAGGGTTAGACATGTTATATAGTAAAATACTCCCCCACCTGGCGAAGGGTGAAGGGTGAGGGTTAGACGTGTGTGTTATATAGTAAAAAACTCCCCCACCTGGCGCAGGGTGAAGGGTGAAGGGTGAGGGTTATATGTTTGTTTGTTTTTTTGTTGTTTGTTGTTTATTTGTTGTTTATTTGATTGGTTTAATTCATTTTGTTTGTATGTTGACCTACTGCCCTACTCCACCTCCGCCTCACCCACCCTCACCCACCCGCCTCACCCACCCTCACCCACCTTCACCCAGGATGTGGAGTATTTTACTATATAACATGTCTAACCCTCACCCTTCACCCTTCACCCTGCGCCAGGTGGGGGAGTTTTTTACTATATAACACACACGTCTAACCCTCACCCTTCACCCTTCGCCAGGTGGGGGAGTATTTTACTATATAACATGTCTAACTCTCCGGTGACCTACTGACCTACTCCCCCTCCGCCTCACCCACCCTCACCCACCCGCCTCACCCACCCTCAACCAGGTAGGTGATTATTTTCCTATATCTCGTTGTCCCGCCGGCCTGCGCCACCCTGCGCCACCCCACTTCACCCACCCTCACCCAGGTGGGTGGGTGAGTATTTTACTATATATCCTTTGCGCCTTCACCCACCACATCCTCCAGCGCCAGCGCCATGCTAACCAAAAGGGACCTAATATACTACTACTAGATGAATCACTATATAGATCAGAGTAATGTAGGTCTAGCTATGTCACTATATATGTCAGTGTAATGTAGGCCTAGCTAATCACTATATAAATCTGTGTAATGTATATCTAGCTATACCACTTTACATATTCGAGTGGTTTTTATCTAGTTTAGTATTTCGACTATTGAAGTTTATATCAAATGACAACTAAGGTTGTTTATGTAGAAAAAAATTATTTGTCTTCCTAAGAATATCTAGCCAGACTGTTGGATGAAACCAGCGGTAGTTCTCTGTTGTTATATTACAGCTTGTTACGTTTAGGGAGGTTACTTTAGTACAGAATATATATGCGTATGCTCTTATTAAAATATGTAAACATATGTTAATCAAATATCACCGAGTAAGAGACACTATCTGTTTAGAGTATTGGTCAACCCAAAGCTATTTTTTTTAATTGAATTCTGAAGTTTTCGACCAACCCTTTTCAATATCGTATTAAAAATGTTCTTAACGTTTTAGTGCATTTAAAAAATATTGTTGTGATAAACTATGTTATATGTTTTAGTAATAATTAAATACACATACATTATAATCTATTCGCTTATTGAAGCTTATAGTAACACATACAGTCCGAAGAGCCTGGTACGTCGGACTCCCAAGTCCCCTATATGATAACGAGCCAGGAGATTTGTCCGCACTAGACGGGCGAATCTCCGTTGCTTGCTCTAAATAGCGTGGGGGAGGAGAGGTGCAAGACTGCCGGGAACCATGAAGGGTTTTACTCTCGACCCTAACCAGATGTCTTGACTTTAAGCTGCGGTCTTCACGTGGCTTCGGATGTGTGCCACTAGTCGGACCAAGCTCATGACCCCCCCTAGTGGGTACGGGATGGCTAGTGGTAGCCAACAGCAGCTAGAGGTTTTTGATCTGGCCGAGTAGAACTGCTGTATGCGTTCGGCTCTTCCGAAGAGCCTGGTACGTCGGACTCCCAAGTCCCCCACATAATAGCGTGGGGGAGGAGAGGTGCAAGACTGCCGGGAACCAAAAGAGTCCGCCGCCAGATCTTTCTTTGACTTTAAGCGGCGGCCTTAACGGGGCTTCGGAATAATGCCACTGGTCCGATCAAACTCATGTCCCGCCTAGTGGGTGCGGAATGGCCAGTGGCAGATAACAGTAGCTAGAGGGTTTTGATCTGGCGGAATGCCCCCCACGATCAAGCTGGGTACCAGGCGGTGGGACGACGTCCCGCGTCTGGTGGGTGGGGAAGGAAAGCCCGGTGAGAGCCCACGGAAGTAGCGACCGATGTGTGGGGAACTCTTGTGGTCGGAGTTTGCTACACTGAGGCCTGCCTGGCTAATGGAAGTGAACCTTCTGAGCCGGTTTCCGTATAAGGAAGGAAGTAACACATACATTATTTTATTTATTTTTTACCTCGTGGGTTCAGTTAGATCACTGGTTTTTTTTAACTCTCACAAAACAGAGGCTCTAGGCGAGAACTGGCTCTAATTCTCTTTAAGTCAGGGGCGTAGCGAGGGGGGGGGGGGGGGCGGGGGGGTGCGGAGCGCACCGGGTGACACCATTTAGGGGGGTGACACCAAGGCAAAAAATAGCAACATATATAGAGAAAAACTCGAGGGGGGGGGGTGCAAATCGAAAGTTTGAGGGGGGGGGGTGCAAATCGAAAGTTTGAGGGGGGTGCAAATCGAAAATTTGAAAGTTTGTCCCTGGGAAGGGTCTCTATGCCTCTGGGGGGGGGGGGGGGGTGACTCCATTAAGTGCCGCACCGGGTGACACCCGACCTCGCTACGCCACTGCTTCAAGTAATATATTGCTGTACAACACCAATCAGTCTTTTTAAATAGTGATTTAGCTACACCCTTCGTGTTGAAACACACTGTGTAATGTTTTCCTGATGCAATTAGTGTAATGAATAATAATGAGAGTTTTACTAATTTAAAAAATGCATTTATTTTCAACCCTATTTAGCTTTGAAAAGTCAATCATAATATAGTGAGTATCAAATATAGAAGCAACTATTGTAGTACAATTTATAACTATTATTGTCAGCACTGTAATATTACGCCAGCTGAATATAATTAAGTTCTACGTTTTACAGTTATTAAAATTTATTAAAAATTAATTAGGCTTCCAATTAAGTCAAATTTAATGACACGATGCATTGTCTTCATGTCTTGACCCACATTCCAATTACGAACCGTATCTGTCAGGTAGAAGTGCCTGCAATTTCACTCGGCCGTTTCGATCTAGACAGACTGACGACAGACTGACGAGAAAGTGAGTTAAATAAAAGCTTGTAAAAAAAGAAGAAAAAACCATCAATACTTTATTATATTAACAATTTGCAGGGAACTTCAGCTAAACCAGAACCATGAATTGTCTTCTGCTTGTGACGTGTTTTTCCGCCATTTTTGTCGCCTCTCTGGCGCTGGTGTCCAACTGGAACCAAGAGATGCGTGACTACGTCCTTGAACTTCACAACGACAAGAGGAGGAAGGAAGGAGGTTGCCAGATAAACAAGCTCATCTACGGTACGTCATACACAACAAAGGGAGGCTACTCTTAGCTGGGTGGAGGTGTGGCTACATTAATGGATTCAGTACTTGTTGTTTTAAAATAGTTTATATCACGATTCTATTTTTTTTTTAAATGAATTATTTAGGAAAAATATAATCAGTGTAAAATATAATAAATTTAAACTCCTATAAATTTGCATTCCAAAGTATCTGAGAGATCCTATGGAAAAGATAGGAAATAAACCGGGAGTGATCTCCCCTAAACTTTCTCGAATATTCTTAAGTAACTCGAAATATAGACAAGATTTTTAATTACTTAAACTTTTAACAATAGAATAATATCTCGTAGAAAAAAAAGAATTGCGCACCAAGCGAACGCCAAAACAAAATGTGCATAAAAGTGCGCAATATTATTAGTACTTTATAAATTTACATGCTTTTTTTGAGAAATCGGAAATAGCGTAAATTAGTACTTCCGGTCAACGGAAATTACTCAAAATTTGACGGAAGGTAGAGAATTAGATCTTTTACTTACATGTGAAATTTCATTTATCTATCTGAAATAGTACTCAAGTTATAGGCTTTTGAACAATTCAAAGTAGAAAAAGTACCACTTCCGGTTATTGGAAATCGCTCAAAAGTTGATATGGATCTACGATTTTGATAAAATACTTATATATGAAATTTCATCAACTCAGCTGTAACGGTACTCAAGTTATCGTGTTTACACACGGACACACGGACACACAGACAACGGACAGAATTGCTAAGTCCAGTTTTTACGACTCGATAACGCATAAAACGCCAAAATGTTTATATATTTGTATTTATAATTTTTTCCTGATTAAAATAAGTCCTCTATACTCCGGATGTGATGAAGGACTGAGGAGTGAAACGGTGAAAACTTTCAAATTTCATGTTATTCCCACGTTTTCTTTAACTTGCTTTCGCGTCTGTTTGTTTGGTTCTCCAATCAAATCTTGCGATCGATATTTCGGGCACTTCCCGGTTAGCTAGCGCGCTGAAATTTTCAGGGAAGCTTTGTTTCCGATGACCATAGAATATTCAATTGTTATTATTACTAAATTGATCCATGGAAACATTTTATTGAGCATTTTAGACCGCTATATAATTGTAGTAAAAACGTGGGGAAAAGGGGACATAACCCAGTAACTGTAATTTGATGAAAACAAGGTTCGGTACTTTCCCTCTTTTTACTGAGTAGTGTTCACGCGGTGTTTGTGTACAAACAACCGTAACAACTGGTGGACAGTATGGGGGAGACGATATGGTCGAGTGGTTGTGCACACGATTGCTAACCCACTCGACACGGGTTCAAGGCACGTGTTTTTTACGAGTTGTCTTCGTTTACCAAAAAAAAAAGTGAATGCGAAAAGATAAAATCGATAGCAAGATTTTAATGCAAACAAACAGACAAAGACTAAAAAGTAGAAAATAATTATCATTAAAAAAGTTTTTAAAAACCCACGTTTTCTGATTGAACTAAAAAGTAGAAAATAAATACTATACATCACAATAATGCAAGCGATCACTCTACTATAAGCGATGAAAAACGTAACTTAGAAGGCGGATGTATCGTTTCGTTTCATGTCGTAAATTATTCGTATTTTTTAGTTGTGTAGTCCCGTATTATGGCGCCGCTGTCTCACTGTTTATGTCCCTGTTTACAGCTAGTTTGTATATATTTCGTTTATATTGTTGTCAAGGTTTATATTAAGTGTCTTTTAATATATTTCTGTTGCATGTTTCGTGGCGTTTGGTTTGTTATCCGTGAATTAGGGACTATTTGTTTACGTGTAGTGTGTGAGGTGTGTGAAAGTCGATTTCCGGCTGGATGATTTTGTCTTTTGTGTGTGCTGAAGCGATGAGGTGAGGACGAAGGCGTTCCTCTTACCATCAAGTATAAAGTACATCATCTAGCCCTTATTATTTTGTGTATGTGTTCGTTACAAACCTGGACGGTGGTACGAAATCGGGTGTTTTGTTCTATTACGTCTGTTTTGTTTGGTGTAAAAAGTTTGTTTTGTTTAGTCGTGTTTTGTGTATTCTGTAGTTTATCATCTTTCTTATTTTGATTGGTTCCATGTAATAAATTTAATTAATTGTTAAAAGCTTTTTGTTTTTATTATTTAGACTAAGGTTAGATTATTAACCAGTCTTGGTTTAGCCGGGCTTGCATGGACCGGACGGTAAAAGATAAGCCTAGGGAAGGGTAGATAGATTTTAAGGTATCCCCCCCCCCCCCCTAGCAGGGCTTACACTAAAACGTTTTTAATCTTTTTTTCGGTACACTAGAGTTGCATGACTAAACACTATTGCACACCAAATAAACATTCAAATGCTCGTATAATAGTGCGTAAAAAGTAGGTCCCCTACTTTATTTAGTAAATATTAATTAATTCATAGAAAATAAATGTGGCATCCAATTTGTCAAATTTTATGTCAGATTGCATTATCATCGGGTCATGACCCACTTGCCAAGTTTGAAACGAATCAGTCAGAAGTGCTCGAAATTTCGCTTGGTAGTTTCAATCTGTGGCGACAGACAGGCAATCAGATAAAAGAAGCAGTGGCGGAACAAGAAAAAAAGCCCCCCGCCCCCTCGCAGAATTTTTTTTGGGCCCCTATATATATATACATATATATATATATATATATATATATATATATATATATATATATATATATATATATATATATATATATATATATATATATATATATATATATATATATATATATATATATATATATATATATATATGTATGTATGACGTCACATTTTTAACGACTAACAAAAAGCTTGCGAGGCTAAGAAAGAGGGATGGGATGGGGGTCGGCTCGGGAAAAAATCTTGAAAGAGACAACAAAACGCCTATGTACTTCAGCATCGCCCATTGTAAAACTTACTCAGGGGAGATAAGTCCAAGTATAGGCCTTAAAAGTTTACTATGATATTTCTTGTAAGAGCAAAAACAAGTAAACGTATATAAAACTGAAGTTTCTAGTTTTATATTATGTTTTATTATTTGTAGGATACAAGATAGTACAGGATACAAATTCAAACACTATCACAAACACATATTAACATTGAGAAATGTACAATGGATTTCGGGTCCCTAACCAATGCCGCAAAGAAGAACCGCGCATCATGAAAGCCCACTTCATATGTAGCGGCTTCTCGTGCTATGGACTTTTTTTTTAAAAAGAATTTTGCCGGCGACAGCGTGTGTTTGATTGTAGGGAAATAGAACTCGGCCTTGACGATGGTTAAAAAATACAACAATAAATAACTTTTTTTAAATTTATAAAAAATTTGACGACAATTTGTAGCCCTCTATTTGGTCCCCATCCCCTGCCCCATCCGCCACAGTACACTTTGGGGGATCGGTCAAACAGTTACGTGTCCTCTATTTAGCTATCAAGGGTGGGGGGGGGGGGGGGGCAACGAGTCAAAGAAGTCCTTCAAATTTGAAGAGTTGCCTATATTTTAATATTTTACACTGTAGTTTGTGTAATGGATTTTATCTTTTGCGGAAGAGCATGGTATAGTGACTGTAAAATAAAGATAATCGTACCGCAGCTAGTGTTTTTCTTTTACAAACCAAATATCAAGGCAAAAATTCACGAAAAATAAATTCACATTTTTTTTTTATAAATATTAATTTTGGTCAGCCGGGGGCCCCTAAACAGCCTGCCCCCCCCCCCCATTGCGGGGTCTGGCGGCACTGTAGTTCCGCCCCTGAAAGGAAGCAAGTTAAATAAATGCTTGTAAACATTGAGACTCCAAAAATCCTTTGACCCAGTAAAATTCGTGTGCATTATTAAATATGTAATGAACCGTTATTTTTTTTCAGACATGGATCTGGAGAACCAGGCGAGACGATGGGCCGAGGGCTGCGTCTACGATCACGAGTCTCTGCCTGGGAGGGGAGAGAACTTGGCCTGGGCCTCTATGGAGCAGCCTGAGAAGGAATTGATCCAGGACGGGTTCAAAGGGTGGTTCGACGAGAAGAATATGTACAGTTACGGCCAGGACTCGTGTTTTATGTCCTGTCATTACACACAGGTAGGAAGGGGAGGGTCAAGGTGGGGAGGAGTTGGTCAAGGTAAGGAGGGGCTGTTCAAAGTGGGGAGGCGCTGGTCAAGGTTGAGAGGGCTGATAAGGGTGGGGTTGGAAAAGGTGGGGAGGGGTTGGTCAAGGTAAGGAGGGGCTGTTCAAAGTGGGGAGGGGCTGGTCAAGGTTGAGAGGGCTGATAAGGATGGGGTTGGAAAAGGTTGGGAGGGGTTGGTCAAGGTAAGGAGGGGCTGTTCAAAGTGGGGAGGGGCTGGTCAAGGTTGAGATGGCTGATAAGGGTGGGGTTGGTCAAGGTGGGGAGGGGATGGTCAAGGTAAGGAGGGGCTGTTCAAAGTGGGGAGGGGCTGGTCAAGGTTGAGAGGGCTGACAAGGGTGGGGTTGGAAAAGGTGGGGAGGGGTTGGTCAAGGTAAAGAGGGGCTGTTCAAAGTGGGGAGGGGCTGGTCAAGGTTGAGAGGGCTGATAAGGGTGGGGTTGGTCAAGGTGGGGAGGGGAGGGGCTGGTCAAATACTGGACGAGGCTGCTAGTGCTAGGAATTGCTTAATGTGTTGCTGTGCTGGGTCAATGTATGTCTATGGTTAGTCAAGGTGTGGATCGGCGTGGTCTGTACGGTTGGTCAATACTTGTTTAGAGTTTATCAAGACGTCTTAAAGTTTGGTATGTAGGATTAATGGGATTTGCAGATTTTTCGGTCTAAAACGTTAATTCGTCAGTGTGTATTAGGGGTTGGTCAGCTTGGAGAGTGTTATTTATTTGTTATTTTTCGTTTGTTTGTCCAATAGTGTAGATGTATATAGGTAGTCGATTATGAACACCTGAATACTATCCAGATTTGCTAATCAATTAAGTACGAAGGTTCTAAATTTTTAGAAAAAATAATTTAGGATACAATTTAAATATGATTGTCCAAATCTGCGTTCTGATATGCACATCGTTCTACAAGATCCTTATGTTGTTTTATGCTTTTTTTTTTCTTGATAAGTATGTGTCTTTTAATTGAAACTTTTTTTTTACATAAATAACACAGGTAACATAAGACTCGAATCCCTTAAAGGAAAATGACATTCTAACATAACAAATGCCACTTGATATTTGCAGATTGTGTGGGACAAGACCCAGAAGGTCGGCTGCTGGTCAACCAGATGTCCCTACCTGACAAACGCCTACCCAAACGCCTGGTGGTTGGTCTGCTTCTACACCCCCAAGGGCAACTGGAACAGGCAAAGACCTTACCAGAAGTCCTGCAAGTCTCCCTGCAGAAAAGGTCAGACCGAAGAGAACGGTCTCTGTCTGGGTGACATGCCAGAGGAGAGCGAGGAGAGAGAGTGCAAGGACGAGAACCCAAGTTGCCAGGAGTGGGCCAACAGGAACCAGTGTGTGTCCAACCCTGGCTACATGAAGGAACGTTGCCGACTTGCCTGCAAGGTTTGCAAGCCGTAACCTGCCAGATTTTGAGGCGTAGAACAACTTATGACACATACATCAGCCCGAACGAAACACCACACATGACGCATGCTCAAACTACACATTTTATTTTCGTACAACTACCAAAGAATTATAAAGATTCTATATTTTAAATTAAAAACAGAATTGTACATACTTATATTTTTTCACGCGGTTTGTCAATCATATTAGCTAATATTTTACCTAAAGATTCACAGAGTCGCTTTTGTGCCCATGCACATTCGACTTACGACGTTTTTAAATAAAATATTTTATTTAAATAAATAAAATAAAATATACAAAAACAAATTTTGAGAATAAACATTGCTTAAAAAAAGTTAAAAGGCAATGAAAAATAAATATATCAAACCTGTTTGTTGTTTTCTGACAGTAATTATTTTCCTAACTTTTTCGCCTTTGCAAAAGTCGTAAATGAATGAAACGTTTTCAAGGACATTGAGAGAACTGACGTCGGCGCTGACGCATCCTTCATTGGAGGAAATTGTTTGCTGGCCAGAAACAAGTATTGCCGTACAAGGACGCGGAGAGTCTGGACAGCAAAACCTGATGTTGTTGTCATAAATTAGAGTTGTCTCCCCTAGCAAGTGAGTTCTGTTCACAAGGAATGTTACGTTTGTAATATCTGTGAACAAATTTGAACAAGAAGCTATTAATAAATCCATATACTTACCGCCACAAAATGTTCATATTCAGACATGCATGCACATCTATTTGTTCCCAGTCATATGAAAAAAAAAAACAGCGTTGAAAGTTTTTTAAAATGTTGCATTTTCGGAACTTTTGATGAGTTTTAAATCTTGAAGCAAGGCCTAATAACAAATAGCCACCATGTTTTTTGTTATCAATGGGAATCCCGTTCACAACAATTGATTTAGTTCGAAAACTAACCTGACTTGCATTAACGTGAGAGAGTACGAGAACTTACAAGTCCTATTGTGGACCTGATTTTATCAGGGCTGACAAATATGCGTACACACAACTATGATATCATTAAAAAGGGGGGGGGGGGGTTGGATGACACCATAAGGTGCCGCACCGGGTGACACCCGACCTAGCGACGCCACTGACGGGACTTGACTTACTATATTTCATTCTTCGAAGCCCTAGAGGAGCAAAAGCTATGCAAATACACATTTCCACCACATTCTGTTTTTGGCAGCTCTCTAGAATTTAGCCCATGTAACCTTCCCCCCCCCCCCCCTCGAATATTAGCGAAAAAAACTTGTAATAAACAGCAATACAAAGTATTTTTATCACATTCACATTGTATACTGCTTGTTCCCATGGACTTACTGTACATCCTTGGGAATCTCCGAACTGTGTTTACATCATAGCCAGATCCTTGCGCATGCTTCAGATGGCCGCGGATCAGCGAGTTGCTGTACCTGTGTGTGGCGGAGATGTTGATGATGATGTGGTAGACCTTACTCTCCTCCTCCCTCTGGCAGAAACAGTGACCTTTGGCATACATAGAGCATCTCTCTTCTAGGTTGACGAGGCAAAGCTGTTTACAATTTTTAACATTTTGATTAATTAATCCCAATTATTTTTTTCATGGTACAATTTTCTTAAAGTCGTGGCAATGTAATTTGTGTAGTTTGTAAATGAGTATTTTAATCTTTTGTAAACACACACACACACACACACATATATATATATATATATATATATATATATATATATATATATATATATATATATATATATGTATGTATATATATGTATATATATGTATATATATGTATATATATGTATATATATATATATATATATATATATATATATATATAATTTGTGAATTTTCTCATGTATTTTACTACTATAGTGTAATGACAGTCAAAATTACTTTGATACGTTTTATTGTTTAAACATGATCCTACTATTGCATGCAAAATAACCAAAAAAAACAACACATAAACGCACAGAGTGCAATAAAATATATTATCCCCCTCCCCTTACATGTTGAAACGTTGATCCTCCATCAATGGTAGCCTCGACCTTGACTGTTTTACCAGCAACCTGAGATGAATTACCTAAATCAACCTCGGCTTTGAAAATGGCGAAATCTTTGCCCACGATTAAACCTTCTTCACAGTGTGTCATACTGTCAATCTGGTTATATGGGTGTAATTTTAGAACACTTCCCACTGTGATAGCTGAAATATATATATATATATATATATATATATATATATATATATATATATATATATATATATATATATATATATATATATATAATAAATCTTTTTACTATTTGTGCCCAAGACACATGTGGCAGTAGAGTTTTTATTTTTCAACGACTTAGGCATATTAAGGAATAGTGTGGTCATCACTATGTCCAGCCGCCTTTACTTTTCCCTAATGTGAGTTAGGTACCTATCTCTGCTGGGTGGACTCATGGACTTCCTACGGACATCATAAACAGTCATGGAAATTAAGTTAACCACTATAAGCAATAAATGTTTTCTTTTCAAAATCTTACCGATAAAGACAAAGTTTGTTGCAGCCTGCATAAACTCCATTGTAGTGTCTAAAGAGGTTTTTTTCCGTTTCCAAAATTTAAATAAATTGAAAACCGATATGTATCGTTAGTTTCACCTACATGTATATAATAATGCTATTTTGACACTAAACTATAGAACTTTTGCGTTACAGTTTAGTTTTATAATAAAATACATTTAGGAAGTAAAAATGACAACACACACACACACAAACACAGTAAAGAACAAAAAAAAACTTAGTCTAAACACCGCTAATTTATTTGATTCTCTCGTCGCTTTTTTAGGTTGATGCTTTTTTTTTAAAACTATAAATTATATAATATATAATATTATATATACTCATATTATGAGTAAGCCAATAATAGTCAACGTGATATTAATTCTTTGTGGAGTGAAGTCGTTGAATCACCGACGTATTTCAGTTTAAGCTGTTACATCCGCTAGAAACTAAAGTGTGAGTCATTTCTCGCAACATTTTTACTTTCTCGTATATACGTAGTATAGAGAAATTATTGTAATCGTGCAAAAAAAAAATCGAGATTTTTACAAATCTCGACGTTTTACACCTCACTGATACGGAAAAACATAATTTTGCAATCTTGTCCGTATGTCTGTGTGTGTGTGTGTCTGTCCGTGTGTGTGTCTGTCCGTGTGTAAACACGATAACTTGAGTACCGTTACAGCTAGGTTGATGAAATTTCATATATAAGTATTTTATCAAAATCGTAGATCCGTATCAACTTTTGAGCGATTTCCGATAACCGGAAGTGGTACTTTTCCTACTTTGAATTTTTTAAAAGCCTATAACTTGAGTACTATTTCAGATAGATAAATGAAATTTCACATGTAAGTAAAAGATCTAATTCTCTACCTTCTGTTAAATTTTGAGTAATTTCCGTTGACTGGAAGTAGTAATTTACGCTACTTCCGATTTCTCAAAAAACTAATGTAAATTTTAAAAGTACTAATAATATTGCGCACTATTATGCGCTTTTTTTATTTGCGTTCACTTGGTGTGCAATTAATTTGTCTACGAGATTTTATTCTATTTTTAAAACTTTAAGTATTTAAAATGGATTAAAAAAAATTCATAAAAAACGTTTTAATAACAAGCTTTTATGTAATGATGCACTAAAAAGTAGAAAATAAATTATAGACTACTATTTAAATAACTATAAAGAAAAGCGTGGGTCACTTTAGTATCAATTGGATACCTTTACTAATGTTAAGGAAGACACCCACGCTTTTCTTTATAGTTATTTAAATAGTAGTCTATAATTTATTTTCTACTTTTTAGTGCATCATTACATAAAAGCTTGTTATTAAAACGTTTTTTATGAATTTTTTTTTCAGTACTTTACATGTTTTATCTACAATAGAGTTACATGACTAAAAACCATTGCACGCCTACTGAATATCACGTTCAGTAGGCGCGCAATGGTTTTTGAACGCAGCCATTACGTGGTCGTGATGGCGCAGCTATTGATGACGCGTGTGGTGTGGTTGGCTAGACATGCCTACTAATTCGGTCCAAATTTTAATTAATTCATAAAAAATCAATTAGGCATCCAATTAAGTCAAATTTAGTTTCAGATTGCATTGTCTTCATGTCTTGACCCACGTGCCAAGTGTGAATCGTATCGGTCAAGTATAACTGTCCGAATTTTCACTCCCACGTTTCTATCTAGACTGACGACAGACTGTCGACTGACGACTTACGACAGAGGAAGTGAGTTAAATAAAAGCTTGTAAAAATCATGTCTATAGCCCGAGTTTCCATCCCCTGTTATTTTATATAAGAATATTCGAGAAAGTTTAGGGGAGATCACTCCCGGTTTATTAACCTACCTCGTCATGCAAAGTTGAATATCTGAGAAAGTAAAATAGATATTAAACTAAAACAATGCATGTATTGGTTTGAATTTTATTTTTAAATTGACGTTAGGGAGGACCAATTTTTGTTACAAAGCAAATAGGTCTACTTGAATCTATAATCATCATTTCCATTTCTCATAGTGGGGACTTATAGTCGTTTCTCTCATTTCTCCTAGTTGGACGTACACATCCTTCTTTTTATAACGCTAAACAGTGGCGTAGTGAGGTCGGGTGTCACCCGGTGCGGCACTTAATGGTGTAACCCCCCTCCCAGGGGCGTAGCGACTCTTCCCGGGGACAAACTTTCAATTTTCGATTTGCACCCCCCCCCCCCCTCAAACTTTCGATTTGCACCCCCTCAAATTTTTCTCTATATATTTTACTATTTTTTTGCCTTGGTGTCACCCCCCTAAGTGGTGTCACCCGGTGTGGTCCGCACCCCCCGCCCCCCCCCCTCGCTACGCCTCTGACGCTAAATCATTACTCGTGAAACGAAATATGGATACAACAACAAGTTTCTCATTGACTTTGTTTCAATCATTCTCATCAGCAAGTTACTAGGAATGGTTAGATCTACGCTTTATCCGTAGTATTTTTAGTTTAACTAGTTAATATGTTACGTCCACATTAAAAAAAATATTACCTGCTACATGATGGTAAAAAAAAAAACAATTTCTTGCACTTCGGTTGACAGCAATGTGGTCTTTTGGTTGCCATCTTGTTTTGTTTTTTATTCTAACCCAGCACATCGCGTTCGTCAGAAAAGACTTTCCAGCCTTGTACGAAATTCATACCTTTGATGGTCGTCCATAAATGACGTCACACTCGTAGGGGGAAGGGGGGCGTCCGTAATTTTGTGACGGTGTGTGATGAGGGGTAAGGGGGGGGGGGGGGTTCAGATGGTGCGACGTCACACTTTTGCATTATAAAAAAGCAATGTTAAAAAACGAATTTTAGACGTTATTTCGCGTTTTTGAAAACTGTTTTAATAAATTGTAATAGGAATTTATTAAAATACTCCATGTTGGCAGAATTCAGACTAGATTTTAGAAAAATATCGATGTTTTAAAAAAAAAATTCAACTGCAATTTTGAGGCGGGTTATAGGCTGAGGTGTGACGTCATTTTAGGGGGGGGGGGGTCTGGCTTTTTGTGACGACGTGTGACGGAGGGGAGGGGGGGGAGGTAAAAATCGTCAAAAAAGCGTGACGTCATTTATGGATGACCCCTTTAGAGTTTACAAACCAGCATTCTATCGCTAGACCTTTAGAGTTTACAAATCAACATTCTATCGCTTAGAAATGTAATACATTTTCATTGCAGTTTTTTCTTCTTAATGGAAAATGAAGTAACAGTCCTCGTAGGTCTATTCGTATAGGCAAAAATAGTTGTTTACTTTTCAAATACATTTGTTAGAAAAATATTTTTCTTACCTATATTAGAGATTTTAAGATACTTCAGCCTCATGATCACGAATCGACCCCCTCCTCCCTACACACACACATACACACACACACACGCACGCTCGCACAAACGCACGCACTCACGCACGCACGCACGCACACACACATACACTCTCTCTCAATCGTGTTGTATATTGGAACATTGGAAACAAATATTCTGGAATATTCTAGAACGGTCTTGAATATCTGGGACAAAAATAATGACAGAGCAACTGGGCGTTGAGAAAAATGTTATTATGTATCTTCGAAAGTATGGATTAACCTCAAAAAATCATTACGGAGACTGCCGCAAACGCCGTACAGTATGTTTAATCCGTAGCTTATGAGAAAGTATCGCACAGCACGATCTGTTGTTTGATTTAATAAAATTAATCGCGAAAATGTTGTAAATAAAATAACATTTTATAATGTATGTCAAATATACTAGACTTGATAAACATCGGCATCGCGTAAGCAAGCAAAACAAAAAGTCCCACGGTTTTAGCTTAGAGAACATCGCTAGCGCAAAATAAGGCCCGCTACTCCTTAATAACATCTTACATCGTAAGAATTCCTGTATCGTATAATCATATTTTTTAACCACACAACTAGAAAAGAAAATTAAATTATAGTTGCACATCACAGAAAGTTAAATAACACCTGACGTGTTGAATTTCGCGAAAATTTAAAAAAAAACATATAATTACGTTTTCGATCTTAAATCACATAGTTTCTTTTAAATGTTTTCTTATCTATACCAACCGTTTTCGGATTTACCGTTCAACGGTTCATCTAATCGCCGAGAAGAAAATAGAACAGACACAAATTGGCACATCGCCCTATAGTTTACCACATAATGACACGTTGTTTTCTAGTATCTCCTCTCTCTATACCACGAGTCAACACTTTGAAAAGCGAAAACAAAATGACAGCCTTGTCAAATTATTGTGTTGGCAACACCTTCATCTAAACCTGATAATTGCTAGGCTTGCGCATTAACTCTTTGACATCTAAAGCCGCGTGGGAGGGGTTAAACTTTAAATAACTATTTTTAAAAATTGAATGAAAAAAATAATGGCATGGTTTTCGATATGACGACACATTTTGATTTTTTTTTTACCTGGGAAAAAAAATGTTGAGACAACTTACTGGAAATTTATGTCAAATAATTTTTAGAGCTGAACGATGGCAGACGCTAGCGCGGAAATTGTCTATTTCTACGGAGCTATCGTGGACTTCGGCATTCTAAATCTACTTGCTTTTTTAGGGACTGTCACCAATTTTATAAATCTTTTAGTATTCTTTCGTCAAGGTTTCAAAGACGAGGTGAACATTTCTCTAACCGCAATCGCAACTTGGGACATGATAAAATGTGCCTGCTATTTTGCTTACACAATCAACATCCCGTTGGGGTGGGTTTCTCCAGCTGCGGGAATAACTTGGCGAACGATATCGCAGATGTATTTCATAAACATCGTCTCGTTTGCGGGCTACGTTTCGTACGTCCTCGCCTCCTACGTGTCTGTTGAGAGGTGTCTATGCGTCAGCATGCCGTTCACGGTCAAGTCTATTTTCACGCCGAGGTTCTCGCTGCTGATGGTGTCGCTGAGCACGCTGGTGGTTGTGGGGTTGAACTTGGTGGTGTTCTTCGCCACGGACATCGTCTTCATCTACAGCCCGCAGTACAACGCCACCATCGCCTCCCTCAAGTTCACCAACTTCTACCACCAGTTCGAGACGCAATTCTCCGACGGTGTCAAAATCTTGCGAATCCTGCTCACCTTTTTACCGTTTTTCGTGCTCATCTTCTCCTCGGGGATAACGATGTACTTCCTGCGAACGTCGTCGAGTTTGATCAGGAAAGCCAAGCACACTAAAATCTCCACGTCCGGACTAAGCACAAAAGAAAAACAAGTCGTAAAGATGCTCTTGGTGATTCTGGGATTGTTCATAGGAAATCTTTTTCCCAGAATTCTCTTCTACGTCGTGCAGTTCTCACTTCCGGAGTTTTATTTCGGGAAACGACTTAACAACGTGTTCAATCTGACTTTCAGCGGTATTTTGGTTCTGGATTTTGTCAACCACACCTCCAACCTGTTCGTGTTCCTTACCATGAGCACCAACTTTAGGGTCAAGTTTATTGAGTTGTTTCCCTTCAGTAGACGGTTGTTTTAAAAGGGGGATCAATGGAGAGTTAGTTTATAAAGTAAGGAGACAACAAAAGTCTGATTTAAAGTGGGGCCACAAAGGAAGTTTATTTCTACAGTGGGAACCAGACCAGAATTTTGTTTAAGTTGGGTCCACAGCACTCGTTTTTTTAAAAAATGGACCACACAAAAATTGGTTTAAAGTAGCAAACACAGTGGGAGTTTTTTTTGCTAGTGAGACCAGAGTGGAAATTTGTTTGAAAGTGAGACCATAGTGGAAGTTTGTTTAAAAGTGAGACCAGAGTGGAAGTTTGTTTGAAAGTGAGACCAGAGTGGAAGTTTGTTTGAAAGTGAGACCAGAGTGGAAGTTTTTTTGAAAGTGAGACCAGAGTGGAAGATTGTTTAAAAGTGAGACCACAAGAAAAGTATGTTTAAAAGTGAGACCAGAGTGGAAATGTGTTTAAAAGTGAGACTAGATTGGAAGTTTGTTTAGAAGTGAGACTAGAGTGGAAGTTTGTTTGAAAGTGTGACCAGAGTGGAAGTTTGTTTGAAAGTGTGACCAGAGTGGAAGTTTGTTTAAAAGTGAGACCAGAGTGGAAGTTTGTTTGAAAGTGAGACCAGAGTGGAAGTTTGTGTTGAAGTGTGACCAGAGTGGAAGTTTGTGTTGAAGTGGGACTATGACAAATTTAGATGACACGGTTGGTTGGGACCAAAAGTTAGTTTTTACAGTGTGACACACAATAGATGTTAGCTTTTAGAGTTGGACCACAGAAGATGTTAGTTTTTACAATGGGACCACCAGAAATATTAATTTTTGTAGTTGGACCACAATAAACGTTAGTTTTTACAGTGGTACCACAATAAAAATAAGTTTTTACAATGAGACCACAATAAATATTAGTTTTTACAATGGGATCACCACAGATGTTAGTTTTAAAGTGGGACCACAGCACAATGCTAATGTATGTTGATTTTTCCTTTTGTTCATTCATTGTGGTTGAATAAAGTTAGATGGGAAAATACTTGGAAAAAATGTTTTAAAAGCTTTTATTTGACACACTAAGATGGGTGAATCATGTCGTAGTATTTTCTATACTTTTTATTATTGTTTACATAGTCTATAAATAAATTTGTTTGTGGATTTGTGTAAAATCTTGCAACTCAATTATGACCTACTTCTAACTTCAAATTTTACAGATCCGTCAATTTCAGATTCGAGGGAAAAAAAATCATTTAAAAAAAAATCTAATTAGAGTTGAGATTTGTCATTAAAAGACAATTAAAATACTTCTAATTTCAATAAGAAAAGGGTAGATAACACGATTAAATAAATGCGATTGGTATGTCAGCTATCCGACGACGGTGAACTATTTTATTCACGGCGGATTGGTTTTTCACCTGTCAAACAACCACGGACGAATTGTCTTTTACATATCGCAATCTACTGATCGGGTTTTAAAACAATTGCATGTGCACATAATTCATTTAGAACGAATTGTAAAAATAAACCGTGAGTGATCTCCCCTAAACTTTCTCGAATATCTATCTATATATATAATTCTCCTCTTCGAGCCGTTAGAAAACAAGCTGCAAACGCTCTCCCTACCTCCCCACCCCTACATGGTTTTAGTGAGCTGTGTTCACTCTAAATGTTTACAAGCAGAGCCAACGATTTTAAACGTAGGGGGGGGGGGGGGAGGGGGGGAAGGAAGGGGGGGGGGTTATGGTCCTTAACGAGCTACTTATAGTGTTTTAAAGAAATATTTTCAGTGTCAGCGTTGGTACTGTCGAATTCACAAATTATGAATTATTGAAAATTAGAAACAACTAAATAGCGGCGTATGTTATGCCGCGGGCCGGCTCGTATATATATAATTCTCTTCTGGGATCAGTTAGAAAACAAGCTGCAAGCGCGCCTTTGCAGTCCCCTCTCTTCCTCTCTATCGCTATCACTACCACCCCCACATGATCTGGTGAGCGGTGTTCACTCTGTTTACATTTTACAATCATAGAGACGGGTTTGGTGACGGCTATTAGGAGCAGATAATTGAGTTTGAAACGATTTTAAACTTAGAGGAGGTAACTAATAGGAGGCTGCTTTCACGTGTGTGTGTGTGGGGGGGGGGGGGGGTTAGTGTTTTTAAGCAAATATTTTCAATGGCAGCATTGGTACTGTCGAATTCACAAATTATAAATTACTGAAAAGTAGAAAAAAAACAACTAAATAGCGGCGTATGATACGCAGCGGGTCGGCTCGTTCTTTTATAAAACAACAACAGGGGATGGGAACTTGGGCTATAGACATGATTTTTAATCCATTTTAAATTCTTAAAGTTTTTAAAATAGAATAAAATCTCGTAGAAAAAAGAATTGCACACCAAGTGAACGCCAAATAAAATGTGCATAATAGTGCGCAATATTATTAGTACTTTATAAATTTACATTAGTTTTTTGAGAATTTGGAAATAGCATAAATTACTACTTCCGTTCAACGGAAATCACTCAAAATTTGAAAGAAAGTAGAGAAGTAGATCTTGATCTTTTACTTACGTGTGAAATTTCATTTATCTATCTGAAATAGTTCTCAAGTTACAGGCTTTTAAAAAATTCAATGTAGAAAAAGTACCACTTCCAGTTATCGGAAATCGCTCAAAAGTTGATACGGATCTACGATTTTGATAAAATACTTATATATGAAATTTCATCAACCTAGTTGTAACGGTACTCAAGTTATCGTGTTTACACACACACACACACACACACACACACACACACACACACACATACACACACAGACATACGGACAAGATTGCAAAATTATGTTTTTCCGTATCAGTGAGGTGTAAAACGTCGAGATTTGCAAATATCTCGTGTTTTTTTTTTTACGATTACAAGACTTTCTCTTTACTTCGTATATACGAGAAAGTAAAAATTATAAAGAAAAGCGTGGGTCACTTTAGTATCTATTGCAGTGGTTCCCAACATTTTTCGAGTGGCGACCCCCTTTTATAAAAAGTAAGTGACCCGCGACCCCCATAGAATTAAAAAGCCGAAATTAGTATGGAAATTAATAAGCATTAAAATAAGATTTTCTAGTACACTTTCAATATGAACTACTCTTGATAACTGTTTTAATAGCATGAGTAAAATTGCATACTATTCACTAAACCTTCGTGGTTAACTTTTTAATTAAAAAAAATTTTTGTTAACGCCAACCTATGTCATTATAATTATCTTAATTTTGTTTTTAATCGAAGAATAGTGTTGAAAATATATTATCGAAAAGTCAATCAATTTTACGTTTGGGTATGAATGGAGAATACTACACCAAAATTGTGTCTGCAGTTTTTCATCTTACTCGGAATCATTCTGCTAATCAAAGAATTCATCTTGTGATTCATCGGGAATGCTGGCAACATCAAGGGAAGAAGAGAATGGGTAATGCATAAATGCAGATTCTTCTTCTTTTTCAGCTCAGAGAAATAGCGATGCAGTTCGTTTTCAAGAGATTCAAGATGCCCAGAAATCGCTTTTTTCAAAATTGTAATTATCTCACAATCAGATTCATCTACCACACCGCAGAGTTTCTAAAATTTACAATATTTCCAAGATTTATTTTCTTTACCGATTTTTGCAGTTTAGATGAAAATGCCCCGAGATTATCATGGAAAGTTATAATATTCGTTCATTTTCCCTGAAGCTTCAGGTTAAGCTTATCTTGATGTTCGAACACATCTGCTAGGTATGATACTCTCTCCAACCAATCTATGTCGTTTTAAGAATATCAAAAAGTCTTGTTTCCTTTGCACTTCCAAGAACAATTTGATTTCAGATTTCAATTCAAAAACACAATTTACAACATTTCGTTTGACAGCCAGCGTTGTAGTGTAGAAGAGAAGAACCTCGTGATCTATATTAATGTTTTTGCTCAGTTCTTTGAAGGCTCCAGATTTTATATAATTTACGACTTATGCTAGCAATGGACTCTTGATGTCGATTGGTTAGGGCAGTGGTTAGGGAGCTAAATCTTTTCTGTTTTCTGAAAGCCCGATTTTGAGCTAAACATAGATGGCGCGCAATCCGTACAAACCCCCACAGCCGTTCTAACCCATTTTAATCATCCAGTTTCAAAAAAGGTATTTATTTTCTCCATGCTATCTTCATAAAAGAGCAACTCTTCTTTGCTATCATCCGCATGAATATAGACACAGACCAGCAACTGCGAACACGAACTCACGTCTGTTGATTTATTAACTTGAATAGCAAACAATGGTGAAAGCTTAATTTCGATAAAAATGTGTTATTTAACATTTACGTACATGAAGCGTTTGATGAGATTTTCTCCTATTGTTTTTTTTTTTCGCTTGGCATTTTCTATCGCGACTTCATTTGATGCTTGCACTAATTCTGGTGAAAACTTCTTGTTCGATCAAGTCTCTGGCGTTTGCAACTAGCTTCTTACCGACGAAAGAACTCCATATATTTTTTGGTGTGTTCCGAATGACGTTTTAGTTTTGAAGATTTCATAGATTCGTGACTGAGAAAAACTTTGTACAGTGCGCTTTGTTTCTTCTCTATTACATTTCCAGTGATGTTAATGAAGCCGAATTTCAAAAATTCTTCTAAATATTATGTTTTGTTTCAAATTACTAAGGTTTAGTATACCAGTTGGCGACCCCCCAGAAAGACATTCACGACCCCTTGGGGGTCGCGACCCCCAGGTTGGGAACCCGTGATCTATTGGATACCTTTACTAATATTTAGGAAGAGACCCACGCATTTCTTTGAGGTTTCTGCAAAAAAAATGTTTTTTAAATTTCTCGAGGGCAGCGCCCGGGAGGGTGCGTATATGAAACAAAAATAAAACTTGGATGCGGTTCGACACCGTTCATCCGAGTGCCATGAAACTTTAGAGAGTAGATGAGAATACTCCCGAAAAGATTTCTGCGAAAAAAAAATTCTTATGGGTATTGCCCGGGAGGGTGCAATTTTCGTCAATACACGGTTTGGCGACCAGAGTTCCAGAACATGTATGTTAGCACTTGGCATCTTTTAATCGGGCGTCCTGCATAACGGGTAAGGGGTACTACTATATTCAGCGGCAAAATTGCAACAGGTGTAGCCGCCGGCGCTTCGTCGATTGCGCGACCCGAAGAGCCCCGGGCTCACCTGCGAGCACTATGACACCTACGTTAGTTTTTAAAAAAAGGCTATAAACTATGGACACACGATGGACAACAATATTCATTGACTTAATCGAATCAGGTGCGCCATCAGGCGCGCCGGCAGGGAGCGATTTGGCGCCCCGGGCTTACCCGTGAGCACCATAGCGGCAACGTTCATTTACGATACAATGAGTTGCTATAGTTGCTTACTAAATCGAATGATGCGCGTCCTCCGGCGTCTCTTCAGAGTGCGGTAGTATAATCGGGTTCGCGAGAGCGCCACTTTCCGTCCCCGGCACTTAGGCGGTGGGTGATTAACGCACACTAAAGGCACGCCCGAGCTGGGTTGTAGTGTAGGTAAGCCCGTGCCCCGATAAATATGATCCAAGCAGACATTGTTTGCATTTAAATAACTCAGTCTTGCGGCTCTCAAGCCGCAGGTTGCCGACCCATGGCCTACATCAGGGGTCGGCAACCTGCGGCTCGCGAGTCGCATGCGGCTCTTTTGATGTCAAGGTGCGGCTCTTCAGCTCCATGCACAAATATTAATAATTATTTTAATTTATTTTAAAAACAAAAAATATTAGTCTGCAACGGTAATGAACGATATAATAATAGATATAAACAAAAGACACTCGCTGTTCTATTAGAATATTTAGTTACTCCCAATTTCAATGTAGGCCTATTTTCTTGTTTTCTAAAACTGAGTTATTTAATTGTAAACAATGCTTGTGTTTGGATCATTTTTATCGGGGCACGGGTTTACCTACATTACCGCCCAGTACGCCATGAGGCGTGCTGTATGAAAGCCTTGAGTGTAAGTTAATCACTCACCGAAATATCACCACTAATCACTCACCGCCTAAGTGTCAGGGACGGAAAGTGACGCTCTCGTGAACCCGATTACACTATCGCTGGAGCGCCGCGTGGAGCCCCTAGCTCGGTTTAATAATTGAATATCGTGTGCCGCATTATCAATATTGTAGGGTGCTCCTAAAAACTAACGTAGACGCGTAGTGCTTGCGGGATAGCCATGGGCGCCAAATTACACTCTGCTGAGACACCGGAGGTTGCGCCTGATTCGAATTAGTGAGCGACTATACCAACTCATTGTATCACGCTATTTAAAATGAACGTAGGCGCCATGGTGCTCAAGGGTAAGCCCTGGGCGCCAATTTGCCCTCCCCCCCTGCCGGGGCACCTGAGTGCGCGCCTGATTCATTCGATTAAGTCAACGATTATTGTTGCCTGTCGTGTCTTTAGTGTGTAGCCTTTTTTTAAATGAACGTATGCGCCATAGTGCTCGCAGGTGAGCCCGGGGAGCTTCGGGTCGCGCAATGGACAAGGTGCCGGCAGCTGCGCCTGTTGCAGTTTTGTCGCAAAATATAGTAGTACCCCTTACCCGCTATGTAGAACGCCCGATGCCAAGTACTAAAATACCCGCTCGGGAAATCTGGGCGGCAAACCGTGTTTTGACGAATATTGCACCGTCCCGGGCGCTGCCCATAAGAAATTTTTTTTTTCGCAGAAATCTTCTCGGGAGTATTCTAATTTACTCTCCAAATTGTTGTGGAAATCGAATGAATGGTGTCGAACCGCATCCGACTTTTATGTTTTTATATACCGCACCCTGACTGGGCGCCGCCCTTGCCAAATTAAAAAATATATTTTTTTTGTTGCAAAAAACTCCCCAAAGTTACCTGGCGATCGGTTGAACGGTGTCAATCCGCAAACGACTTTTATTTTTATAAACTGTAACGCTCCCTGCTGGGGCGCCACAACAGTGAATTTGTATTTTTTTTTCTCAGATACCTCCCCAGGAGTATTCTCAACAACTTCCTAAAGTTTCATATAGATCGGATGAAAGATGTAGTAATGAAGAAAAGACACACACACACACACACCTACATACATTGCTTTATATACATATATATATATATATATATATATATATATATATATATATATATATATATATATATATATATATATATATATGTTAGTGGCTCTTTAAAAGCTGGGAAATTTTGTAAATTGTAACTTTCGGCTCTTCCGTCTCAAAAGGTTGCCGACCCCTGGTCTACATGATTTTATATATTTAAGTAAAATGTTTTTTTTTTTTTTTTTTTAATACTTTTATTTGCAATTAAAACAAGTACATCAACATCAAATTTTTTAACATAATTTGAGCACCACATGAAAACGAAAGGTTTTGCAAATGTCTGTGTATCTATCTTTCTGACAAGAACGCTCTGTCTGTCTATCTGGCAAGAACGCTCTAGAGAAAACAAAAGGAAATTAAAAACATGCATAGTAATTCGAAAAACGAAGTATGACGTCGTCACATTTAGCATAGAGTAGAAAATAATCTCAAGCCGGAGAGTGAACACAGTAATATGACGTCATTGATTCTCGAGTAAACATTGAATAAAAAGGATATTTTGTCTAATCAAAGTGGTTTGCGTGAAGAGTTTCTTTCATACAATTCTTTCATACAATTCTTCGGGTAGGGGCGAAGCCCCCACCCCCGCGTAAGAACGTCTGAGCCCCCCCCCCCCCCCCGCCCCAGCTCAAAAGAAATGTCGTAATCGATACTCTATAATAAAATTACCGCCTAATTAATGTGTCTAATCTAAAAAGTGGTTTTCTTGCAATTTCTTTAATGCAATTCTTCGGGTAGTGGCTAAGCGCGACACCAGTGTTTCTTTCAGACTTTTTCCTCCCCGGAGAGGGGTGGGGGTAATTGAAATTTTCGGGGGCGGGGGTAGAATTTTCGGGGAGGGGGGCGGACACTGGAAAAAGTATATAATTATATTTCGTTGAACGGGACGGTAGACATGTTTTTTTGGGGGGTGGGGGTGGGGGGGTGTGGGGGGGTGGGGTGGTTTTAGTTTAGAGAAAAGAGACAGCACTATCAGCCTAGCGCCCGTTGTATCCTTCCTCAACGGGCCATTTTTCTCGTATATAATAATCAAAGGGAAAAAATAAAATGGCATAAGAACTAGACAGCCAAAAGGTTCAGCCGATTGTAATTAATAGGAAGTTTTCAAAAGTCTTTAAATATATTACATATCAAAGCTATTAGTTTCTACTTAAACTAGAATCGCATTATAATAGTTTTCGATATACTAAATACATTTTTGACGATATGATTGTCAGGGAAAAAATACTTTTCTAAAATTGTGTTTGAAATGTTAAGACCTTGTGTAAATATTCCATTTTATTAAATATTTATTACTTGTATTTACTGCATTGTAAATTATTTCCCTTGGTCAGATTGTAACTTCAAATGGGAAGTGACTAAAATATATACAAACGAGCCGGCCCGCGGCATAACATACGCCGCTATTTAGTTTTTTTATTTTCTACTTTTCAGTAATTCATAATTTGTGAATTCGACAGTACCAATGCTGACACTGAAAATATTTCTTTAAAACACTATAAGTAGCTCGTTAAGGACCATAACCGCCCCCCCCTTCCTTCCTCCCCCTCTCCCCCCCCCCCCCCCCCTTACGTTTAAAATCGTTGGCTCTGATTGTAAACATTTAGAGTGAACACAGCTCACTAAGATCATGTAGGGGTGGGGAGGTAGGGATCGCGTTTACAGCTTGTTTTTTAGCGGCTCCCAGAAGAGAATTATATATATAGATAACTATGGATACACAATATTTTAAACCGTTTTATGGAACATATTCGTTAAAAAAAATGAATCAATAAAATAACATAACAATTAAAAACAATATAACATGTGATATAAGAAAGACAATTAGAATGTGTGAGTTTACTGCCATTTTTTAACAGCAATGTATATTTTTTTTTCGATACGTGTAGTGCTACTTATTACGTTTGTAATTTTTTTTTTAACAAAAAAAATATGAGCTATTGATATATGAGAGCGATTTCATAAAGATGAGTAACACGTAGATGTGTATTGAATCAATGACCATAGACGGAAACATCTGGTTTATGTTGGTTAGTCGCTTGTAGCATGCACTGTTTCTATATGTTTATGTCATTGTCTTCTTTGTTGTTGCCTTCATGTAATTTAGCAGACAAGTTATCTATATGGTCTACCTCACGTCTTGTTTCATGCTTGCTTTCGTCAGTATGTATGTCAAAATGTAATATTTCTTTGGCCAGAATATTATGTAATATATCACGTAAACGACCAATTTTTTGGTAAACAAAGCAAAATAAATTTACGTTATTATTGTTGGTTCATTAAAAGATGTTATTATAGCAATATTTATACTATTTCTTATTTCCTAGTTATGTGTACTTTGGTAAATATGTTAAACATTAGTGCATATGTTTTATATCGTTTATCATAGTTTTCTTACTAACATTCTAAAAATATGTGTTCTGTTTTGTTTTAGTTTTGTAATATGTTATTTGGTGGATTTTCTAATTTTTTGACCAGGTGGTCATGGTGACTTTATGTTTCAACGTATTAGTGATTGAAAATGTAGACCGCCCACCCACCCCGAAAATATCAAGTGCCCCGACCCCCTCTGGAAGAAACACTGGACGATTGTTTGAAGACTTTCATTTCTGAGTGATGTTATTTTGCTACAATACGAGGTAAGTGTAAGGCGTTTCCTAATTTCTCCAGCTAGTTGTAGGCCGATAGAAATGAATTTGTGATCAGCAGTTTTGTACATGTTTGTTACAGATAAGTACCTAATCTATTTGTATTAGGTTAAATTCACTTTTATTGGGACAATAGGGCAAGATATTCCGAGGTAGCGTTTGCTTCTAGATGGTTGGTAGAATTTACGTTAATAAACCTGCAACCAAATTATTGAGCTGTTTCCAAAACGAGTTAAGTAACGTAACACTACTAACGGCTTTTTTTATGGAAGCTGAATGAAAACGGTTCTCACGTTCCCCATCTATGAGATAGTTACCCATGTCCAGAATGATTTCACTTTTTATTAAGGTGATTGGTTCAGAACTTTATTTTCTGTTGGTTATGTCATATGATAATGATGTGACCAGATCCAAGTCGACATATATATATATATATATATATATATATATATATATATATATATATATATATATATATATATATATATATATATATATATATATATATCTTGTAGAATCTGTATAAATATACTTTTTTCATTTGATTTTAGCGATATACAAGAATCTCATATAATATATATTATTATGTATATTTATAAATCCCACTTACATATACGTGTATATGTATTTACGTATATATATATATATATATATATATATATATATATATATATATATATATATATATATATATATATATATATATATATATATATATATATATAGGTATATATAGGGCTGCCTATATATATATATATATATATATATATATATATATATATATATATATATATATATATATATATATATATATATATATACTAGGTAGTGCCTAACCCATCTAGCTTTGGCCCCAGGTACACATCAGATCTAGGTGTGCACTTCAGTCCTAAGGTAGCCTACACATCAGATCTAGGTGTGTACTTCAGTCCTAAGGTAGCCTACACATCAGATCTAGGTGTGTACTTCAGTCCTAAGGTAGCCTACACATCAGATCTAGGTGTGTACTTCAGTCCTAAAGTACACATCAGATCTAGGTGTGCACTACAGTCCTAAGCTACACATCAGATCTAGGTGACCACTAACACAGGTATCATCATCGATAGGCGAACACAACAGTTCAACATAACCTCAGGTTTAATTCAATAATTTAAAAAAAAGCCAAATATTCGATTTCTTTATTTACCATGGCTATTTCTTCCACAAGATAACTATAAAACGTTCTTTATTTAATATAAACTTATTTCAATAGCTAATTACATAATTAAGCTTTATTTATCAATGTATATAAACAAGTAACAGCCGTTTTTCATCCCTCTTTGCGTAATGATTGGGGTAATAATAGCATTTGTGACGTTTCACATCAGAGATATATATATATATATATCAGTGTGTGTGTGTCTATGGTAGAGACTCAGGACAAGACTTAAATATCTGATTCACTTTATTAAAACTGGTAAATAAATCAAGTCATCAAGAAAAAACATTTTTTATTATTTTTATTTCATCAGTTACTTTCAGATTTTACAATACCTAAATATCAACATAAAAAGCCAAAGAAAATGTCACATGTATATTTCTTTTACTTTATTTTGCCATTCAATTCTGAAGTTATTACATTCATTGTTTAGAACATTAAGCTTTAATAAATCTTGTGTCTAAGAAATTAATTTGCAAAGGGAAGAAGATCCTGGAATGTTGAGTTCAAACAAAAAGAAACATTTTTTTAGTAGTGTATTAAAGTTTGGCCCATTTAAAATTTTATTTTCTATATTTTTAATTTAATGTATTGTTGTCATTTTTTGTTATAATTAGACCAACAAAAGCAATAATTTTAATTTCCTTAAGTTGATATGTTAAAATGTTAATATAAACCTAAATAAAATTTGAAAACGTATGTGCTATTAATACAATAACTTAACGATAGGTCCAATACATTTTTACAATGAAAAATATGTATAAATAAAGGAAAAAAAATCCAACATAAACAAAATAATATTTACATTAATTACAATGACAGTCCACACATAATTAAAGCACACACATTTTATTTATAGCAAACATTAAGCAACAACCAGGCACAAATCTTGCACATGGTATTTATTGAGCACCCATTTTCAGGCGTTGAAATGCGTAGTAAATGTAGCATTGTTTATATGAACACATATAAAAAGTACAAAAATAAGAAAAGGCAAAGAATTTGACTTCATGTAAAATATACTTCTCTCAAATAAAGTAACATAAGTTTCAAATTTCACATTATTTGTAATACAGAATGTTAAGTGTTTTACGTTTGTTAATTTTAACAAAAAAAAAATAAAACAGTTAGCTTTGTTTTCTATTCAATTTTGGAAAGTTTTAACAATTTACTATTTAGTTAATAGCTTAAAATATTTAAAAAACAATTATTTAATAAGGCGAATGATTAAATCTGCAAGTGTAAGTTTTGGTGTTGTGCTCATATATTGCATTTAAAAAATTAAAAATAAGTTTTTTTCATGTTCTAAATTATACCCAAGTCAATTAACAATAGAAAACCAGAAATATAAAGCACTGATGATATAGAGTTATTGTTCTTTTAATTGAAGTATAGTATTTAGAAAAAAAAACACAATGTTTTTCATTTCTAAAATTTAACACAAAAAAAAAAGGATTCAAATGCACCCTGATGCTGCCTTATAGGAGGAGTTGAATTATGAAAAAGTAAAACATGATAAAGGTAACGTATATTTTCCACAATGTTAGATAGATGAGCTTTTACCTTTATAGCTACCGACAGATCAACTTACTGTAAAAAAATAATTTCTATAGGTTTAATTGAAGTCTGCTATATGAATAGTATGAATAAAATTATTTGGTATAAAATAAATTCTATAAGAATTTCGTACACTAAGTTGAAACAAAGCGGGATTTAAAAATAAAAACAAACAAGCAAACAATGAGACAAACAGAGACGAATGCTTGGTATTTTACAAAATTTGTACAGTTTGACACATAGTGAAGTCAAGAAAATATTGGTTGCTCAAATCACAAGAATATTTTTGTTGCACAAAAACTAAACAACAACAAACAATGCACAAGATGTTAAAAAAATGTATACAGTGGAAAAAAAATGAGTCTGACAATTTCTTTATATCATCAGGCTCATTTCATGAAAATTTCATTCAGACTTGTTTTTATATTTATAGAACACTCTTCTTTTTTCTACTATTTGGAAGTTATTTTCATTAAAGAATTCTTATACCTCTTTGTTAACTCTTTGAAGTAAGTCTTTTAATTAAAAAAAATTATAAACTATTATAAATTAATTTTTAAGTAATATATCAAATTAAAAGTTAACTTCTTAAATGTTTTAAAATAAACTGAGTATAAGCTATTTCTTTAAAAAATCTTAAAAATGTAATTAATTTGTCATCATTAACTGAAACAAAAGAAGTAATAATTTTCTTTAAAATTCTTCTCAGCTAACTAATGCTATTTACTTTTTATTTGAATTTACTTTAAAAAAATGAACAACATAAAATTGCTAGTAGAATAAAAATGAAGAAAGAAATTATGTTACAGGTTAAAGCTTCATCCAACTTTTCCTATCAATAAAAAAAAATTATATGTACAAAATATTCCATTGCACAATGTTATCAATTGCACAGTGTTTAAAAGAAATATCAGAAATGAAATCAACTGCCAGAACAAGTAACGTGAATAATAATTTCATAAAATTATGCTTATTTAAAGGGGTTATTGTTGCTTAACAATACTTTTGTTATTTTATAGTATTTTTTCTTAGGCTGTTAAAAACATTAATTTATTAAAAAAAATTATTTTCTACATAGAATAATAAGGTTGCCCTAAGTTTGATTTAATAAAGTGATTTATTCTAGATGATAAATGAAAAATGATTATATTACAAGTAAATAAATGTAAATGGTGAATGAATGACAATTGATGGTTTGTACATTACAATTATAAATGAATTTTAAAAAATAATTATTTAAGTCAAGTTTAAAAATGAAACTTGTTTTTGTTCCTTCATAAAAAGCTCATAATTTTTATGCAATCTGTTTAACCCTTTACCAGAGATGAGAAAGAAAAAGTTAAACTTAAGCAATTTCATTTATCACTTCTGCTTTATCTGCCGACTTGTCCCCCTTTATGACCTCAGCAGTGCTGTCCCCTGCCTCTATCTGCTGAGCATCACCTTCCCTGTCTGCCTCTACTTTATCATCCAATGGGACCATTTCAAAGCTGTTGCCTCCACTATCCGCCTCCTCTTCGGATGCGGCTGCAGGGTTTTCTGTGATGACCACGACAGCTGTGCCTTTTTTATCCGCCTCCTCCTGGAGTTTGTTGTTCACTTTGTAGATGGGGGGAGGTGGGGGGCTTGTCTTTGGGGCTTTGGTTGTTCCACTTTCTGTGTTGAGGGGCTTCTTGGCCTTGTCGTCTGTGTCAGCCTTGGTGAATAAATAGATAAGGTTAAGGATAATTTTTATCTGCCGATTGATAGGAATTTGTAATCATCCGTACACGTAACAAGAAGAATTAAACTGTAGCAGGTGTGTACCTTATGAGACTGTAAGGTTAAATAACAGGGGGAAAAATATAAACAAAGAAAAACCTGACCAACAAGAGATGAAGTCACCAGTAAAAAATTGATAACTGGTATGCTTTTATGGAATGTATTTGAAATGGAATTTATTGCTTTTTGTGAGACACATAATTTTCACTTTGAGTTTTTTTATTGAACTTATTAAGCTAAACAGTATTTTTAAAACTCTACTGTAGGCTACTTGTTCAACTTCTGGATTCTCAATATTTTTTCTTTTTTTTTTTTTAAATAGCTAGAACTACTTTCTCAGTTAAGTTTTTGGCTATTTTATAAAAAACATACCCCATATTATAATTTCAAATACTTTGATATATTACAAATGTAAAATAATTTATTCATTTGTTTTATAAAGTTCTAAAAAAAACTGACAGATCCCACACATACACATTAAGCATTAAGTAGCTACATAAAGCCTAGTACTCCATTTTATATATACCATTTCATCCACCAAGATTTTGTCCCAACTTTTATAACTTTGTACTAACCCTCATAGCCTAGTACTCTATATATGCTAAATCTCATAGCCTAGTACTCTATATCTGTCATTTCATCCACCAAGATTTAGTCCCAACTTTTATAACTTTGTACTAACCCTCATAGCCTAGTACTCTATATATATCATTTCATCCACCAAGATTTAGTCCCAACTTGTATAACTTTGTACTCACCCTCGTCGCCAGCCACTTCTTGTAGTATATCTCAGCACCTAAAGCCCCGCCGGCACCGAGGACCCCCAGGAACAGGAAGAGGAATGGGATAGCCATGTCTTTCATATCCATGCTGGAGACCTTTCTGTGGGTGCCGCCCCCCTTCTGGGGGACAAGCTTGCTCTTGTCGTACTTGGGGCAAACTTGTCGTTTCACAAAATACTTGTCAAAGAGATCAATTATTGAGCTGTCTTCTTGAAGTTCAAGAATGGCAAGATTCATTCTTTCCAATAAAGGAGAGTTTTTGTTTACAGCAAAAGAATACCTATAAACAAACAAAAAATAATTAAACACAATAGAGGTTTATGTTAACATATGTTATCGTAAAATCAATATTTTGTACAAACAAATTGTGATAGGTCAGCCTGCATTATGCATCCCACTTTCCTAATGAAAGGAGGACAGTTTCCCCCCCCCCCCTCTCCCACAACATACCCTACCCCCTTCTATCAGTGGGTGGCTATCTACCTTTTCTTTCATAATATATTTCATTCAAGAAATAACAAAATTAATGTCATACACCAATTATACATCAACATACATTTGGAGTTTGTAAAACTGTAACTGAACAATTGGAGTTTGTAAAAGTTTAATGAACACGTATTTTTTGGCTTCACAATGCCTATAGATTTTACTAGATATGCTGAAAATATAGGAAACTAGTCATACATTAACTTCCCTTATATAATAAGCTTACCATAAAATGAGCATAATTTTTTGTTTTAATCAGCTTACCCAAAAGGTGATATTTTTTCTCCATATGTGATCAAGTCACAGTTTGTAGCAGTTATGTAATCAGCTTTCACTGTCTCCATAAGCATTGCATATTTACCACCTGAATCCTTAACCCTTTGTATACCTGAAAGTACAACCTCAATTTTTAGCTTCATGGCTAAATAAACTTTATAAACAGAAGCAAGAAGTTAAGTAAGTTTGTGAAAAACATTAAATAAAAACATATAAACTAGTAATAAATGTTTTAATAATATTTTGCCTAAAAACAGTAGTTATTGTTTAGGTTTATTATAAATTTAAATTAAAGCTTACACATGTTCAGTCATTTATAATTTATATATTATGTTGTGAAGCTTTATACCAAAATATTAATTTCCAAAAAAACAACAAAAAAAAAACAACTCCAAAACCAGTTTCAAGCAATTTAAACTGGTTGCTTTGTGAGATGAAGATAGGTTCAAATTTTCAAAAGATCTTCAGACAAAAAAGTTAGAAATATTTTTACCTTCACTGGTCTGTTGAATCCACTCTTGTGAGTCATCAATGTACGTGTAAAGTTGGGCAAAAATATTGTTGTGTGCCATCTTGCTTTCTTTAAATATCCGGTAGATGTGATTGTATTTTAACTAAAACAAATTCATAATTAATAAAATTTAGTTTGTTATATATCAATATGTTATATGGGATATTTTTTCTAAAAATATTTTCATCAATAAAACTGCTAAATTTCCTTTTTTTTTAAATAAACAAATAAAGCACACCTGTTTTATTATTTTAATAATATGAAATAGTTCAAAATTATTGTTGAAAATTGAAATAATTGAAACAAAAAGAAATATGTACTCACAGCTCCGAGCTTGACTTGCTTGCTCTCCACAATGTCTTCGTAGTTTGAGAAAGGCAGCTGTTGGGGTGACGACTCTGCCCGTGTTGTGAGAATAGCACACAGACACGCCGTGTAGGCCACGATGACAAACACGGTGAACATGAACCACATGCACATGAGTATGCGCCCTGAGATGGAACGCGGAGCTTCACGATACCCTGTCATACAGAAATATAAAGTTTATTCAGTTTTTAAAGTGATTAGCTGTTAAATATTTTTTCAAAGTGATAAAATTCATATTTGTAAGTTCATATTTGTTAAGATGATCTAGTTTCTTATTGAAGATTAATTTAGTTTTTTTGTCTGATCAGAGGTTAGGATGTTTTTTTTTTAAATAACTTGTTAAATATTATTTAAGTCATGCTTATGTAACAAAGGTTAACTCTTTAAAAAGCCAAGTCAGATGTTTCTACACTTGAATGATGATTTATAGCTTAACTAGAAAGCCTACAGACTTACAGAATTATTTATGCTATTGATTTACTGAAAAACTGAAAAATTGTGCCAAAGTTAAGGTTTATATTATGGGTGGGTTATCTTGGGCCCAACGACCCCAATAAGGGTTGAAAGATGAACTGAATTGAATATGCTGAAATAGTATAAAACTAGTTTTTACATGAAGTACTATGCAAATAGCCTGATGTGACTCAAATTTGCTAACAGCTAAAAATATTTCCATAATTTCTCTATGTTATCAAATTAATAAACAGAAATATTTCACTAAGAAGCAAAACTATTAAATAGATATTTAATAACATTACCAGAAATTGTTTATCAATATAAAAAACTTTATGACTGGTCCACTCACCTTGCCAGCCAAGAGTGCTAGCAGCAAACAGAAAACTGTTTTTCAGCCCAAAGCTTGACCGCGCCATACGCACATCTTTTTCTCTGGAGACCCGGGACCATTCAAAAGGGCTGAAGCGGCCAATCAAAAATAAGGCGAGGCTGATGACAATGAAGGCCAGGCAGATCATGATCCAGACTTCTGTGCTGAAGGGTTCCAGCATTAGACCGATTCCTCGCGTGGTTTCAGGTGGGTACTGTAGGAATAGTAGGATGTAATCTAGTGTTAGTTCTGTGTTTTAATACAACTACACACAGATATAGTAGGATGTAATGTAGTGTTGGTTCTGTGTTTTAATAAAACCACACACATATATAGTAGGATGTAATGTAGTGTTAGTTCTGTGCTTTAATACAACCACACACAGATAGAGTAAGATGTAATGTTTTGTTAATTCTGTGTATTAATACAACCACACACAGATATAGTAGGATGTAATGTAGTGTTAGTTCTGTGTTTTAATACAATCACACACAGATATAGTAGGATGTAATGTAGTGTTAGTTCTATGTTTTTAATACAACCACACACAGATACAGTAAGATGTAATGTTTTGTTAATTCTGTGTATTAATACAACCACACACAGATATAGTAGGATGTAATGTAGTGATAGTTCTGTGTTTTAATACAATCACACACAGATATAGTAGGATGTAATGTAGTGTTAGTTCAGTGACTCAATACATCCTGCAGTTATAGCACTAATTTAAGATATCTAACTGTATTTTCACAAGACTGTTTATGGATAGTAAAGCAATGTAAAAATACATTTAAATGTTTTTTTAACTATGAAGGTAATATTAGATAGTTTTTCCTATAATGTGGTCAGTATGTTACTTTCTTCCTCTAATGTAGCTGTTATATATGTTCTCTGCCAGGTTTTGATAGGTTCAAGATAGGCTACATTAAAGCTCCACGAGGGAAATTAAAAAACAGATGGTCTAAATAAAGTTGCAGATGAACAGCCAACAGCTGGCATGAAAAATATTGTCTTGGGGAACTGCACAGAGAATTACAGAAGAAAGAAAAATGGAAACAAGTTTCTGAAGATCAACTTGTGTTTCCTGGGCACTGATGGAAAGAAGAGGGTGATTAGATCCATTTTAGACTAAAAATAACCTGTTCTAGTGCTGGCTGTTAGTTCAGCTTTGACATGGGTTATGTGTTCTGTAACGTTAACCTATCTATCAGCCAAATAGAAGGAGAACGTCCCCGGATTCTTTTTTCGGGGTCATATGCAAATACCTTACGGCCTAAGTGGATGAACACTTAACACAACGTCCCACTAGGGCTCGAAATTAATGTCTAGGGAAGCTAGTGATACTATTGTAATTAACACTCATCCAATCTACATACGACCTTTTAATCAGCGAACTCAGTTGTGGCAGAACACAAAGATGAACTATATAAAATATTTAATGTATAAAGTATCAAAAACCCAACTTACAAAATGCAGGAAAAAACACTATCACAGATTTCTACACTGTCTAAAAAACAGCCACAGACCACACAACACTGCTGTAGTTTCTAGAATTACTTAGCGACAAGTAATATTAAACTAGAAGACTAAATCACTTAAGAAAGCAAGGCACACACAGGTCTTAAGTACTCTCACGTTCAAATGGTCAGAGTCTATAGCCGGACAATATGGACGGCTGCCTGAGCAAGATAAAACTGCCTCGTAGACTGCCAGGTCAAGATAAACTGCCTCGTGTTGCGAGTGTGCAGTGCAATTAAAGACTTCTGTGACAGGGGAGGTTATCCTCAACTCATGTCGCCATTGGTTGGGATAATCATCTGATCAGAATCATTCGATCAGATTTTAATGGAAAATTTCTATGTCTCAAACACCTTAATAAGTCAGTGGAAAAACCCCAGGTGTTACACCATCATTCCATATAAGGAATTATACAATGTCAAAATAAAAATGACTCGACCTAAGTAGGTCACATCCCCTCCCTTTTTGGAAGTGACAGATAGGTTCCACAAAAACATACATAAGGAACCAATCTGGCAATGAAATAACAAAAATGTTTTACAAATGTAGGCAATCAAAATCATAATACCATATGAAAATATCCCTGAACATAAAAGGGAAGTAACTCCAACTTTTACAATTGGTGAAAGGGGAGTAACCCTTCAAAAAGTAATTATACATCAAAATCCCTCAAAAAAAAGGTATTACAATAGTTCCATGAGGATATTAAAAGTGGTAAACCCGCCAGGGTAAGACCTTTATTTCAATGACTAGCTACAATATCAACTGAGTCATGTAAGACATATTATTATAAAAGATTACATATAATCAAAAACCACCTTTAATTTAGGTTCACCTGAAAATAAACAAAATTTTCAACAGGAATGGAATTTTGAAAAAAATTCAAAACTCACACCACTCATTTTCATATGAGTGACACTCAAACAAAACCTGTTTATGGTCCTAATGAACCACAAAGCATGTCACATGATCAATGTGTACAACAAGATTTTACATCCTTGACAAACAATCAGCCACAACATTATCACTACCCTTAATGTGTGAAATTTCCAGATTAAAATTTTGGAAATATAAGCACCATCTCAATATTCTTTGATTTGTCTGTCCTAACTTAGAGGTAAATTTCAGGGGATCATGGTCAGAAAACACTCTGACTGGATTGGTTGAAGAAGAGACATAGACTTCAAAATGTTGTAATGATAAAACCAAAGCTAAAGCTTCTTTTTCAATAGTAGAATAATTCTTTTGGTTCTCATTTAACTTCCTGGAAAAAAAGGCAATGGGATGGTCAATTCCCATGTTGTCTTCTTGAAATAGGACTGAGCCAATGGCTAAGTTGCTAGCATCAATGGCAAGTTTAAAGGGCTTGCTAAAATTTGGTGCAGCCATAACAGGAGCATTTGATAAAAATGACTTAATGGTTAAAAAAGCTTCTTGACATTTATTGGACCATTCAAATTCAATACCCTTTTTCAATAATGCAGTAAGAGGTTCAGCAATAGCTGAAAAGTTTTGACAGAACCGCCTATAGTAACCAGCCATTCCAAGGAACTTTTTGATCTCTTTACAATTTTTGGGAGGTGGTAACCTTACAATAGCATCTACTTTAGCTTCAATGGGCCGAACTTGGTTCGTTCCCACTTGGTAACCCAAATAGGTAATTGAAGCTTTACAGAAATCACTTTTATGTAAGTTTACAGTAAAATTCACTTCAGACAATTTTCTAAAAAGGTTAGTCAATTGAACAATATGTTCTTCAAAAGTATTAGAAAATACAACTATATCATCTATGTAGGCCTCACATTGGTCTATGTCAGCAATGACAGAGTTAATGACTCTCTGGAAAGTTTGACCAGCATTTCGCATACCAAAGGGCATGCGTTTGTATCTATAAAAACCATTAGGGGTTACAAAAGCAGATATTTCTTTTGCACGGTCAGATAAGGGGATTTGCCAGTATCCTGAAAGTAAATCAATTTTGGAAATTATCTTAGCTTGACCAACTTTATCAATAACGTCCTCTATCCGAGGCAAGGGATAGGAATCAGCTTTGGTGAGCGCATTCACCTTCCTAAAGTCGGTCATAAACCTGAAAGATCCACCGTCTTTCGGTACTATGAGACATGGGGAACTCCAGTTGCTGAAACTGGGCTCAATGATATCATTCTTGAGCATATAATCAATTTCATCTTTTATCAAAGCAGCTTTTTCCGGGTTAACTCTATAGGGGTGTTGTTTAATGGGTTTTGCGTCACCAACGTCTACATCATGAGGTGGAACCTTCGCTTCTTTGGGGACATCCCCAAAAATAGAGGGAAATGTCTCGAATAACTGAGACAATCTATGGCTTTCCTCTGTGGACAAATGCATAAGGTGGACATTCAAATTATCTAAAAAGGAAGAATTTACCAATTTTGGGGGTTTCAATTTATCATGTATCACATCATCAGAAACATTTGAACATACAGGTAAAGTAATTTTAGCTGTGGAATGAACATTGTTACAATTATCATAATATTTTTTCAGTGAGTTAACATGATACACTGTCTGTTTCTTTCTTCTGTCGGGCGTATTGACAACATAGTTCAAATCACTTAATTTTGAATGCACTGTAAAGGGTCCACAATATCTCAGGGATAACGCATTGTTCAGATTAGGCACTAACACAAGAACTTTGTCGCCTGGATTGAATGTTCGTTTACAAGAACTCTTATCATACAGTCCTTTCATTCTAACTTGGGCCCTTCTTAAGTTCTTGTGAGCCATTTCGCACACGGCTTTCAGTCGAACGTGAAAATCGTCGAAGTTTTCCACTGGATGATCACTGGTACCTGTCCAACGTTCGTGTATCAGCTTCAGGGGGCCACGGACAGAATGTCCAAACACAAGTTGAAAAGGCGAGTAGCCTAAAGAGTCCTGGACACAGTCCCTCGCGGCGAAAATAATCCAAGGAACAGACTCATCCCATTGGGTGTTACTGTTAGCGAATGTCCTTAACATGGTTTTGAGGGTTTGGTGGAACCTCTCAAGTACGCCTTGAGACTGGGGGTGGTAGGCTGAGCTGGTGATGTGGGTAACGCCTAGCTTGGCTAGTGCTTCCTGAAAATGGTGACTGGTGAAGTTGCTGCCTTGATCTGTTTGCACGATTCTAGGTAATCCAAAGGTAGTGAAGAACCGGGTCATGGCTCTGACTACAGTCTTTGCCTTAATGTTCCGTAAGGGAATCGCCTCGGGAAAACGGGTACTTGAACACATAAAGGTAAGTAGGTACTCGTTGCCCGCCTTGGTTTTAGGCAAGGGACCTACACAGTCCATGACGATTTTAGAAAAAGGTTCTTCTAATACAGGAATCGGACTCAAAGGGGCCTTAGGAATTGTCTGGTTTGGCTTTCCGGCCAACTGACAGTTCGTGCAACTTCTACAGTAACGCGACACATCTTTTCTCATTTTGGGCCAAAAGAACAGTTCTTTGATCTTCGCCGTCGTTTTAGTGACACCTGGGTGTGCTGACATTGGATGGTCATGTGCCAGCTTAAGTATTTCATGCCGATAAGGTGGAGGGATCCACAGCTGGTTTTTACCCAACCATGGTTCGGCTGGTGAGGCATTCACTGGTATAGCGCGACGAAAGAAGAGGCCGTTCTCGGAGAAATATTCTCCATCGTCAGATGATAGAGATTTTTCGACCGTTGCTTTGAGTTCCGCGTCGACTTGTTGAGCTTTAATGATGTCTTCCTGAGATATTCTCAGGGGTAAGCCCAGGCTTGTGTTTTCTGGAAGCATAGACTCCAGTTTGGGAGTCGAATTTCTTGACGATGATGGCGGGTGTGGTTCAGACGTGGTGTCAGCCAATGGTTTGGTCTGGCTTCTTGTCACCGCACATGCAGGATACAGTTCATAATCATTATCTGGAACTGTTGACAAAGGGTCTGAAACCGTACAGGGGTATACTTTGCTTCCCGCAAGGTCATTCCCTAGAAGTAGGTGTACTCCTGGGACAGGAATACTATCTATCACACCTAAAATGACCTCACCTTCGACGAGATGATGTTTCAGGGCAAACTTGTGTAGAGGGACGACAGTAGATTTCGTCCCTACTCCCTGGATAACGGAAATCCTTCCAGTGTTCGTCTCTGGTGAAATGTCCATTGAACTTTTCAAAAGGAGTGATTGTGACGCTCCTGTGTCTCTTAGAACGGTGATATTCTTCTGAGACAACGGATCACCTGGTTTGCTAATGATGGCTTCGGCAATAAAAGATGAAAAGTCAACTTTTCTCGATCTCTCGAGATCGGTAGACTCGGAAGAAACTGGATGGTGGCGAGAACAGTCAAAATGTGACTGCACATAATGTGTGGAGACTTGACTACCTTCTTGCGGACACTTAGGGTTAGAGTCCTTTTGAATTCTAGAGTTCATAGTTGAACTGGCTGCTTGAGGGGATAGAGCATAGTGCGCGGAAGTACGCACCACCTCCCTGTTATTCTGAAGACGTTTGTAACAGTCCTTGACATGGTGACCAGGCCTTTTGCAGAACTGGCATACCGCTCGACGATTGAGAGTTGATCTTGGTTTCTCTCTGGACTGTGATGCCTTCAAATGTTGGCCAACAGGATGATTGCTGCCAAAAAGGGGAAGCACGGGGTTGAGGCGGTTTCCTGACACTGGTGGTTTCTTATGCACCAACATATATGTGTCAGCCGACTCAGCAGCCTTCTGGATGTCAGTTATCTTGTTATCCAGAATGTGTAGTCGTATCTCTTCAGGCAGGGACGATAGGAATTCTTCCCTTAGGATAAGTGACCTGAGTTTCTCAAACTCAGAAACTTCCTCAGAGTGTAGCCACCTTGAGAATATTTTCTCCTTTTCAAAGAGAAATTCCACATATGATTGTGTGGGTAACTTGCGGAGTGTTCGGAATTTTGTCCGATAGGCCTCGGGCGTCAGTGCGTAGGCCTTTAAAATGGCAGTCTTGACCAAACTATAGTTATTTTGAACGTCGTGAGAGAGTGCCTGGTATGTTTTTGCAGCTTTCCCAGTAAGGACAGAACTCAATAAAGCAGTAATGGAGGTTTCGGGCCATTCACAAGTCTTCGCTAAACTCTCAAACGAGTTAAAGAAAACGACCAAATCTGTTTCATCAAATTTAGGAACTAATTTCCCAAATTTGGCAATCACTTGCCCTACCGACAACTTTTTTGGATCTACCAGAGAAGTGACATCACTAACTTGACCAAACTCTAATTCCAACCTCCTCTTATCTAAAGCAATTTTAGCCTCTATCTCCTGTTTCTCTAAAGCAACTTTCTCCTTCTCTAGAGCAACTTTCTCCTTCTCTAAAGCAATTCTAGCTTCTAATTCTACCTTCTCTAGAGTTTTCTCCTCGCGGAGCAACACACCAGCCAACAAACTTTCATCAAATACTCCTTCATTAATGAAATGAACAACAATTTTATCTCTCAACACCTCTGACTTCTGCGTAACAGAATAATCCAATTTCAATTCCTTAACAACACTAACCAAAACTTTTCTACTCAACTTTTCTACATCTTCAACAGTAGGATTAGCCAAAAAAGACTCCATAACACTAACTTGAAAATCACAACAAGCCTAGATTCTTTAAATTAATACACAGCGTTGGGCCGTGTACTTGACCTCTAAATGTAGGACAACACGTCTGGCTATTGACCTAGATAACTCTATGCTTGCGCGCGTTGTAAGAACACTGCGCTACTGGATATAAAAACAACTAAATCCAACTAACCTTAGTATTCAACTGATAGAACCAACAACTGGAACGACAGATTAAATCTCGGCGAGCTCCCACTTTGTAACGTTAACCTATCTATCAGCCAAATAGAAGGAGAACGTCCCCGGATTCTTTTTTCGGGGTCATATGCAAATACCTTACGGCCTAAGTGGATGAACACTTAACACAACGTCCCACTAGGGCTCGAAATTAATGTCTAGGGAAGCTAGTGATACTATTGTAATTAACACTCATCCAATCTACATACGACCTTTTAATCAGCGAACTCAGTTGTGGCAGAACACAAAGATGAACTATATAAAATATTTAATGTATAAAGTATCAAAAACCCAACTTACAAAATGCAGGAAAAAACACTATCACAGATTTCTACACTGTCTAAAAAACAGCCACAGACCACACAACACTGCTGTAGTTTCTAGAATTACTTAGCGACAAGTAATATTAAACTAGAAGACTAAATCACTTAAGAAAGCAAGGCACACACAGGTCTTAAGTACTCTCACGTTCAAATGGTCAGAGTCTATAGCCGGACAATATGGACGGCTGCCTGAGCAAGATAAAACTGCCTCGTAGACTGCCAGGTCAAGATAAACTGCCTCGTGTTGCGAGTGTGCAGTGCAATTAAAGACTTCTGTGACAGGGGAGGTTATCCTCAACTCATGTCGCCATTGGTTGGGATAATCATCTGATCAGAATCATTCGATCAGATTTTAATGGAAAATTTCTATGTCTCAAACACCTTAATAAGTCAGTGGAAAAACCCCAGGTGTTACACCATCATTCCATATAAGGAATTATACAATGTCAAAATAAAAATGACTCGACCTAAGTAGGTCACAGTTCTATAAGGAACAGTGTGGTCTGAGGGTTAAGCATACAACTGCTAACCTGAAAGTTTTGAGTTCAGGCACCAGGCTTATGTTAGGGAAAGTAAAGATGGCTAGGCATTCCTCCATATGCAGAGGTCACACAAACAGGTAAACTCTACTGCATATAAGCCTACCTGTGGATACCAGGTTTGAAATTGTAACTTTGACTAGACTCTGTGTCATATTTACCTTAATGAGCAAGCTGATACCACTGGACATATATGGTCGCGTAAAGTCAACAATTTCATTGCCTTCAGCTTTCACAGATTTTGGAATTGGTCCTACAGCTATATCTGCATTCTGAAAGAGATCATCGCATATTTCACTAGTATGAATTGGTCTGGATTCTGAAAAAGATCATTGAATATTTTAAACAGCGGTATACTTAGTTTTAACAGAAGTTTTTTTTTTTTGTGTCAGGGGAGAGGCAACTGGCAAGATGACAATTACTGCCACCCCCCCCCCTCTCCCAGAAAGTATTTCATTCAGGCATCTGTTCAGAGGGCACCCCCCCCCCCGGAAGGACGTCTACCCCCCCATGAAATATAATTTATATAGAAAATATATGTTTTTACTCTTGCCCTCCCTCCTCCCCCCCTCCCCAAAAAGTTTCAAGTGCCCCCCACCCCCCACCCGGGAAAAAAGTCTGAAGGAAACACTGCTCCCGGAGATCATGTCTAGCACCGCACGCCCACGTCACGCCCCACCCACCAGTCCCAGCTCCGAAATGAGCCCTTTCCATTTGCCCGTGTAGTCCTGGTAGCCGTACGAATCGTGGTTGACCAGTTTGATGTTGTAGCCGAACGCCGCCTTCTCCGCCACCTTCTTCAGCACGTCCATCGCCAGCCCCGTGTAGGTTGTCTTCCCCTCGCTGTCCGTTTCTGTCATCACAAAGGGCGCCTCCTGTAGGGGGGAAATTAAAGGGAAGTAACTTAATGCCTGTTCTGTTGTTACAATGGATTATGTTCTGTTTTCCTTTTTTTTTTTTTTAGATGAGATGGAAAGATGGAAAGGGGAAGTAATTGACTGAACACGACAGTATTCTCAATACAAGTGAAGTTTAGCTGAGAATAGATTTAATTTAAACTTGCAAAAGAAAATTGTTTAGATGTCGGTTTTTTTTTTAAACAAGTATTTTCTTTTGTGTTTCCTACAGATAATATTTTGTCAAGACATTTATTCTCATTTGTTTTTTTAGACAGATGTATCAATGTTGTTGATAATAATACACTATTAATTTAAATTATTCAAAGACATTTAGATCCTGTCCCGATATGATTTTTTTTTTCAGTTCAAAGTTCAAAGTGGCATTGATAAGTTTAAAGAAACTAGGTCACGACAGCTCACATCTTTCTGTGTATCGTCTGCATGATATCTTAAAATGGCGCGGTTTTCCATGTCACCACAGTGTCGCGTTAGAGGTTTAGACAGGATTAGGGATCGTTTGAAAGTTAAGGGGAAAAAATTACTTAGCCTAGATAGGCTTGCAAGAAATTTGAAAATGCTGTCGGCTAAAGAATAAGCACGGCACAAAAAAAAAATTCAAAGTATAGGCCTAAATGTTACGTCACGTTTTTCTAACTCACCCCCCCCCCCCCCCCCCCACACACACACACTTTCCATTCCCTCTCCTTCAAGTTACATTTTTTTCACATAAATATAGGATTTTAAATAATAAATAAAAACAATGATACATATTAGAAAACCCACACAAAGGCTTAAACTTAAACGCTCCCCAAAAAAATAAAAAATAAAATAACCGATCAAAATAGATACGCAGCAAATGAGCTGAATTTATTTGTAAGCTTATCTCATCGCGAACATTATTTATGTTACACGCGGAGAATGTAGGCCGTGAGCGAGGTCAAGACCTTGAGCTAACCGCATTATTATCTCCGTCTTCCTCCTTCCCTCTCCGCGTTGATAACCCCAATAACAGGTTATTAACTATAACCATAACGTTTAGCCGGTATGCTAAAATCTATACTAAGACTTAAAAACTGACATGGCAGAATTTTTTTCCTAAAGTCAAATAAAAGAACATTTAGATCTAGATCGAGAAGGCTACTTAACTTAAGAACGTGTAAAAAAAGTTTTGTATCGGTATGTAGACAAATAAAAGCATATATTATTAGCATCTTTAAAAATCTACGTCTAAAAATAGATAGAACTATATTTTTAAAGAAAAGTAAATGTCCCATCTTTTTATTATTTTTAAGCAAATATGTTGGTAAATATTTTTGGGGATTTCTAGAGCGTTTGGGTTGATGGCTTGTGGTTATTTAACAAACGTTATCACAATAATTATTTTATAATAATTCTATCCAGGTACTTTAATAATGGTAGAGCATTCGGCTGCTAGCCCGAAGGTCTCGAGTTCGGATCTCAGTTCAGACACAGGACAGCAGGAAAATGTAGACACCCCCCCCACCGAAAATATCAATATGCTGGGCATAGTGCTGACCACACCATCCCTTCATATGTACATCGTTTCCCCTATTGATCGTAAGGTCAAAAGGGAAGCTTTATATTTTTTTTTTACTTCAAGAATGAAATGGTTAGACCTTAGTGCATTAACTGCCAAAATCTAAATTTTACAAAAGTCCCATATATATATATATATATATATATATATATATATATATATATATATATATATATATATATATATATATATATATATATATATATATATATATATATATAATCAATATTGTTTTACATTTAATTTTAAATAGTGGGGTGGGGGGGGGAAGGGAACGACATGATAAAATTACATCATTATACAAAGCAAAGGTTTTTTTTTAACACGAAAATAAGAAACGTAGAGATCCTTTTATACATAACATCGTTTTACATAACAGTGTTTAACGTGTACACTTTAATAGTGGGAAAGCAAAAAAAAAATAATTTCGAATGTCAAAATTGTACCACGGTAGAAAACAAAGTTTCTATTGAGTAAAAATTGTAACTTAACTATGTCTATGATACAACAGAGATTTATTTCATCTCCTACAATCCCTGCCATCTGAGATTACGGTCAAGTTTGTACTTAAAATCTTAACAGTCTGTCATTCCAATGTTATCTCCCTTTTCTCCCGTCTTCTGATTAATTCAATTACCTCCCCTTATTTATCGACTCCTTTTTCACTCCCTTGAATGTGTCACCACTGATTCCTCATGTCGAACACGCATTATTCCCCCTTTCACAAAAAATCCCCCCCCCCCCCCTTTGTTACTCTGTTTAAAAAAAAACAAACCACAAGGCCATCGCCATCCTTAACCGAACCCCCACCATCCCTAGCAGCGCCCCATGATACCCAGCCTCGAGTTCAAAATTACAGTTGGTTCGGTTTCGCTCTCACCAGCGAGTTCACGGTATCGATCGGTGTGTCATTCTAGCGCGCGAATCAAGAGGGGAAGGAATCGATTACAAAGGTTTAGCACTACGGCATTATAAAAAGCTACTTTCGGCGAAACGTCTGCTTTAAAATCTGACAAGAAGCAGGGGGGGGGGGGGGGGACGAGACAGCAGACGTAAGCCGATAAAACCAACATACGAACGTGGCCAGGTTTTTGCAAATTCATCATCCCAAAAGCTCTTCCCCTATTCCACTCCCTACCCTTCACCCCACCACCCCCCCCACCCACATCCACAATCTTCGTGGCCACTTCATTTACTTGGTTATTTCTTCAAAGAGGATTCGTGGAACACTACTGACAACTGGCTCCTTGCCCAAGACATTGTTTCGTGAATGTTAATAATGATGGGGGGGGGGGGGGCATAATTGGAACACGTCTACCACCCACCTAACAAAATGAAAAAAATATATAATTTTGAAAGATAATATATTTTTTAACTAGCATCCGCCCCTCCCCCTTCCACAAATGGTTTAAGTGAAATGCCCCCCGCCACCCATTTTTCCCCAGGAGAAAAATTCCTGAAAGAAACCATATTTTATAGATTAAGTCAGATACATATTAATATTAAAAATGTGGTTGGCTTTATAAAACATAACCCTAGGATCATTTGTAAATGACGTCAGTTGATCTTAACCCTGTTTCATTACCCACACTACACCTCCTTATGAAAGCTACGCCCTACGCCTAAAAAATGACGTAACAAAACCCCCTAATGCTTGAAAGTGTACGCTAATTACCACTTGTTATTCATCATCATTGTTCTAAGAAAAAAATTTAAATTATATACTAGGTTGTTACCAGAGTTTCTTCCAGGCATTTCTTCGTTGGGGGCTCAACCCCCCCCCCCCCCCACCTCGAAGAAAGTCTACCGCCCTTCCAAACACAAAATGGAATTTATATAGAAAATATATTTTTAACAGTGTCCGCCCCCCCCCCCCCCCCCACACCCGAAAATTTTCAAGTGCCCCCCCCCCCCCCGGAGAAAAAAGTTTGAAAGAAACACTGATTATTACTAATGTCATATTCTCACCACCCCCCCCCCCCCCCCGCCCCCCCCCCCCCTCACACACACACTTACTCGTCAAAACACATCGGCACATCTCAATCTCCCCCCGCCCAAGGTGTGTAAGAGACCCCCACATGTGACTTGACAGGGATTCATTCGCAAACAGCGTCTCATTGATTCCAATACCA